>NW_017537339.1:62530-82858 GCF_001853355.1 Bactrocera latifrons
AGTATTATCATGGGCATGCATACATATTTTTATGTCTCTTCATATTCTCTAGCTTATAGCATATATTTATTTCTCTTCATATTCTGAGTTGAATTTGTGGAGAACTGTTAAAATTTAACAGCGTGACTTCTGTTGTTATGAGGTGAATTCCCTACTATAAATCTAACAAATGTTCGCAGTCGAACCTGCACCTTCTCTATACTTTACGTTCTCTGTATCAGCGATGCTTGATCCACGAATTGTGTCCACTTTCTTATTTTTATTTTTTTCCCATCTTTTTATTTTGAGTTTGTTGAATGATGTAGAAGTGTGGTGAGTTGTGTTGAGTGGTAATATTGAGGAAAGTTCTCTGATCGCCATTCACTGKAGGATGGAGTCATGTGTAGAAGTTCACGCAAGTGAGGGAAGTTCTCTGATCGCCATTCACTTGGGAGTGGCCAGAAGCGATTCTTTTACATATGACTCAAGCAGCTCACGACTTCCGGTCCTTGGCCAAGTATCCTCTGGGCAGCCTAAGAATATCCGTTTGAAAGCGAGCTAAAGTGAGAAGGCGAAACATTCCCTGTCTAGGGTTGTGCGCTGGGTTTGGGACCCGCCACGTAAAAAAACCACCCCAATGAAAACGCAACAACAGCCTCGGATGAGAGACCCCACTTTTGATGACGACCGTGGCAAACGAAATAAGGACTACGAATTTGGGGGCATGTCCCAGGAATGTCCGGTCCCTTAAGTGGTAAGGTACCGCTGCCCAGCTGGTTGATGTCCTCGTAAAAATAAAGGCTGACATCACCGCCGTCCAAGAAATGCGATGGACGGGACAAGGACAGAAACGAGTAAATCTTTGTGGCAATTACTACAGTGGCCATAGTTTGGTGCGGGATTCGTGGTGGAGAGATACTCCGTCACCTAGTACTATCATCCACCCCGGTGAATGGAAGCCTAGCCACAATCCGCAACAAAGCGAGGTTCTTCAACATATCGCTGATTTGCGCCCACGCCCCAACGGAAGAGAAGGGCAATGTGACCAAAGTTGCCTTTCATGAGTGCACGGAACACACATATGAGAGCTGGCCCCGCCACGATATCAAAATCGTGCTTGGCGACTTTAACGCCAGGATAGGCAAAGAAGGTATCTTTGGCACAACAGTCAGTAAATTGAGCATCTACAAAGAAACATCCCCTTCGCCGGGCGCGAAGTGTGATTATCTGTAGTACTAGATTCCAGCACAAGAAGATACATCAAGCTCCCTGGCTGTCTCCGGATGGAAAAACCACCAACCAGGTCGATCATGTTGTGATAGACGGAAGACACGTCTCCAGTGTTTTAGATGTGCCTGCGCTCCGAGTCCTAACATCGACTCGGACCACTATCTTGCTGCAGCCAAGATTCGCACGCACCCCTGTACAGCAAAAAACGCACGCCATCAAACACAAGGAAGGTTCGACGTCGAGAAGCTGCAATCACAACAGACAGCCGAACGATTTTCTACTCGCCTTGCCCTCCTACTCTCTGAGAGCACTCGTCAACAACTCGGTATAAGGGAACTGTGGGACGACATTTCAAACTCCTTACGTACAGCTGCAGCCGAAAGCTGTTGTGCTCGGAAAGCACAAAAGAACAGCTGGAGCGACGTGGTGTGCCGTGTCGCAGCGGAAAGAAATCAGGCTGTCTACCTCGCAACGTTACGATCGAACACAACACGTCGGGATGCGATAGATACCGAGAGTTGAAGAAGGAAGCGAGACGCATTTGCAGACAGAAAAAGAAAGAGGCCGAAATGCGCGAAAATTCTACGAAAAAATGCGGCGGCTTACAGAAGGTTTCAAGACCGGAGCATACTCTTGCAGAACCCCCAAAGGTGATCTAGTCACCGATGCCCAGAGCATACTTAAATTATGGAGGAAACACTTCTCCAGCCTGCTGAATGGCAGTGAACGCACAACGCCAGGAGAAGGCGAACCCGATTCTCCAATCGATGACGATGGAGCAGACGTTCGAGTGCCCGACCAGGAACAAGTTCGAATAGCAATTACCCGCCTGAAGAACAACAAAGCGGCGGGGGCCAATGGAATGCCGGCCGAGCTATTCAAACACGGCAGCGAAGAACTGATAAGGAGCATGCATCAGCAACGATTGGAATTTAAGTGCGCTATGCCCAATCCTCAAAAAAGGAGACCCCACAATCTGCGGCAACTACCGTGGGATAAGCCTCCCCAATATCGCATATAAGATTCTATCGAGCGTATTTTGTGAAAGATTAAAGCCCACAGTCAACAAACTAATTGGACTTTATCAGTGTGGCTTCAGACCTGGAAAATTAACAACTGACCAGACATTCACCATGCGGCAAATCTTGGAAAAGACCCGTGAACGGAGAATCGACACTCACCACCTCTTCGACAGCACGAAAAGGAGCTGCCTTTATGCCGCGATGTCTGAATTTGGTTGACGTTGGCCAGCACCAAAAGCTCCGTCATAATCGGGAAGGATCTCTCCGAGCCGTTGGATACCAAACGAGGTTTCAGATAAGGCGATTCCTTATCGTGCGACTTTTTCAACCTGCTTCTGGAGAAAATAGTTCGTGCTGCAGAACTAAATAGAGAAGGTACCATCTTCTGCAAGAGTGTACAGCTGATGGCGTATGCCGATGATATTGATAGTCAAASAAACAGTCGTTGCACTCGCGACTTGGCACTCACGTCACTGTTGACAGTCATAGCTTTGAAGTTGTAGATAATTACGTCTATCTTTTGAAACCAGCGTAAACACCACCAACAATGTCAGCCTAGAAATCCAACGCAGGATAACTCTTGCCAACAGGTGCTACTTCGGACTGAGTAGGCAGTTTAGAAGCAAAGTCCTCTCTTGACAAACAAAAACCAAACTCAATAAGTCACTCATAATTCCCGTCCTGCTATATGGTGCAGAGGCTTGGGCGATGTCAACAACGGATGAGTCAATGTTGCGAGTTTTCAAGAGAAAAGTTCTGCGAAAGATTTATGGTCCTTTGCGCGTTGGCCACGGCGAATATCGCATCCGATGGAACGATGAGCTGTACGAGATATACGACGACATCGACATAGTTCAGCGAATTAAAAGACAGCGGCTAGGCTGGCTAAGTCATGTTGTCTGGATGGACGAAAACGCTCCAGCTCTGAAAGAAGGACCTCTCTTCACTTGGAATATCTAATTGGCGCCACGTAGCGAAAAGAAGAAACGACTGGCACGCGGTTGTTAACTCGGCTATAATCGCGTAAGCGATGACTACGCCAATCAAGAAGAAGAAGTCATCAGATATGTTGTATTGAGCAGTGCTTTTTTAATGTGTGCCAGTTTTTTTCCGGGTAGAGTGGGTGGAAGCTTAACTCATTTAAACAATCACTGTCTTGTAATTATGTTTGTTTTTACCACACTTAGCACGATTGCTGAAATGAACATACATGGTAGTGACTAGGAAATCCCTTTATTCGATAACTCTTACCTAGACATTTTGTTCGCATGATATTTGCATTGCTGAAATGGATATCTCCGTAATGATACCGAATTTAGTCCAGTTCGTCGCAAACAATCGCGCTTGTTATGAAGTAGCAACGAATAATTATGTAGCAATGTAAATATTTTTTCCTAATATATTCTAATTTTTCTGTTCTTAGGTCTGGATTAACAGATTTATTTTGTTTTTCGCTTAATTTACCAATTTTTCATCGGTATGAATTATTTATTTTAAGATTTAATGCTCAATAAAATGCCATATGAACATACAATTTGTACGCATATCTGACATTTTATAGTTTCCAACATTTTTGACACGATTTTTCGAAGTAAACATAGTTCCTTATTTCATCTTAACTGTTTAAAAAAGAGCATGTGTGTTGGTACTAAAGGGCCCCACTTAATCGAGATGCTTTAATATAATATTTTCATAATTATTTCAAGGAAATAAGGAATACCTAATAGCCTTTGCAGACGAGCAAAATGAAAGCGCATAAAAATTTTATGGTGTCATACGGCAGAATTGTGCATTTAGACAGCTGATTGTAAAATCTATTTATTTATTAAAAAAAAAAGTGAAATAAAATGGGATAAGACGAAATTATTAATAGAAATAGGTTTTGGGAAAATCAATATAAATTTAACGGAAAAAAGTTGTTTATTTTTAAATGCGTTAAAAGATAATAAGTGAAATTAAAGCAATACTTGACTGTAACGTGAAAAAGGTGTGCAAAAAAGTTAAGAACATTGGAAAAATTGATGGAAAACGGTGTATGTTCAAATATATTTAACAGATGTACATACATAAATATATAACTAAACACGTAAACATACAAACATATACTTGTATGCATACATTTATTTGCAACACGCATACATTTAAATGAGACACGTATGCATTTATATGCAACGCGCATGCACTCAACAATCAGCAACACAAACATATTTACTTAGGTTAGGACGTATACATATGATAATCCATTGACCCATCCATTGACATGGGTACTTGAAATCAACCCCATACCATGCAGGCAAAGATTTTCAAGCATCCAAATAAAGAACGTGTCGTTTGCTTTGTTCAAAGAAATGAACATGATATTTTTGTGTGTCTTTTGCTTTCGTTTCTTTTTAAGTACACCTCTTACATTGCTATAAATGATAGCAAATAAWGTCATTGCAATAGGTCACTTGTTKCTWCTGTGATATCAAGTGCACTTGGRKAGCAGTCTATTGATGTGTTARCTACATTGATATTAATATGTCGTTTTGGAACAAGAAGTGGTAATGATGATTAACGATCTAATGACCTAAATATGCTATATTATATTATATATAATATTATAAGTTTATAAAATATTWGTATGATTGAAATTTCGTCTAATAGTGAATACCGAGTTCAATGCGAATGCGAGTATACAACCGTTTTTTATACTTTTGCAACATATTGACAGGGAAAAATAGTTTTGTTCAACTAAGGATAGTTTATATACGTGTATAAATGATCAGGATGAAATAACGAATTAATATCCGGATGTCTATCTGACCGTCCTTCTGTGCTAGCTATAACTTGAGTAAAAATTGTATCGTACTCGGCCGGCAATCCATGAGCCGCCGCCGCTTGGTTGTTTTTTATGCGGGTAATTGATATTCGAACTTCTTCATGGTCGGGCAATGAAACATCTGCTCCATCGTCATCGATCGATCACTCCTTGTCGTATCAGCTGCTCGTTTGCATTTTCCCAAATCCAATGGTTTCGATAGCAGCTGTACGTAAGGCCTTTGAAATAATTCCCACCGTTCCCTTACAGCAAGTTGTTGACGAGTGCTCTCAGAGAGCAGGAGTGCAAGCCGAGTAGAAAATCATTTTGATTGCAGCTTCCCGACGTCGGACCTTCCTTGTGTTTCTTGACGTGAGTTTTTTGCTGCACAGAGGTGGTTGCGAATCTTGGATGCAACAAGATAGTGGTCCGAGTCGATGCTAGGTCCTCGGAGCGTACGTACGTCTAGAACACTGGAGACCTGTTTTCCATCTATCACAACATGATCGGTCTGGTTGGTGGATTTTCGATCCGGAGACAGCCAGGTAGCTTGATGTGTTTTCTTGTGCTGGAATCTAGAACTACAGATAATCACATCTCGGGCCGCGGCGAAGAGGATGTTTCTTCGTGGATGCTCAATTTACCGACTGTTGTGCCAAAGACACATTCGTTTCCCACCCTGGCGCTAAAGTCGTCAAACACGATTTTGACATCGTGGCGGGTGTACCTTTCATGGGTGCGCTCCAAGCGCTCATAGAAGACATCTTTGTTCATATGCCATACTCAGTGAAATAAATAATAATTTCTTGTCTGTTTTAACTAAAAGAAACCAATATCAGAATATGTTCAAATATTTACAAGCAAAATCAAAGAGTTCGTTTTTAACAAGTCAGTGTTGAATACTGAATTATTTTTGGGCACGATTCCGATTACTTTGGCGGAGGGGAAAAAAACCCGAATTTCCGCATAAGTGGGGTATGTCCGGATAGGGGAGCTTCTCCAAAGGAGGAATATTAAAAAATAATATAAAAAATATTTATATTTTTTAAAATTTTCACGATTAAAAGTTGAAAAATATGCACTAATAACACAAGGTATTTCTCTATCTTCCATTAAATTTATTCACGTTTTTCACTCTGTATATTTAAATATACACTCTATACATTGAAATAAGCTCACATTTAAATTTTATTTTGTAATATTTCATCTAAATTTAAAAAAAATAACCCTGACCGAGCGAATACCCGGGTGGCCTCAGTACTATCGCGGAGTACCCCTTTCTGCGATGGCGGCCTTCGCTTTAAAAAAATAACCCTGGGCGAGCGAATACCCGGGGGACTGAAGTACTTTCGCGTAGCACTCCTTTCTGTTTTTGTTATAAAGTTTTTATTATAAAGTGGTTAAARTGCTTATATTTGTTGGTTACTATGCACTCATATTGAAATAAAATTTGAGTTTTCGTTATAAAGTGGATAAAATTTAGTTATTATATCTGTCAGCGATTTCCATTTATTTGTATTTTAGGTGACGATACCTCAATTTTTATATTTAAAATATGAGTTTTGGATATAAAGTGGTTATATTTGTTGGTTACCATGCACTCATATTGAACGAAAATTTGAATTTTCGTACTCTACTAATATATTTTACACTTTATTACGTAATATTATTATATAATATTATTATTATATAATATTACTTATACATATGTATATACAATATTATTATATAATATTACTTATTTGCTTAATAAATTTAAAAAAGAAAATATCCATATGCATGAATAGAGGAATTTTTGCGAAAAGAGGAAATTCAGCGAATTGCCTTATCATCACATGGTAGCGCTCCATTTCGTCGTAATTTTTGGTAAACAAATGGGGTTAAATCGAGTGTAAAATGTAATTTTTAAAATGCAGATTTTTTAGGTAAGAAAACTGCTAAAGTGTAAGATATGGAGTTATTGACAAGCTAATAGTGTAATTTAATTAATTTGAAGTGAAAAATGTGAATAAAGTGTATTTAATGTGGTGAAATAGTGTCTTGAAATGTACGAATTTTGCGAATTTTTGAAATTTAAGGTCGAATATCTCATAAACTAAGCGTTTGCGGTACCTATAATCCTATATATTTTTTAATCAGGAGGACTTCCAACGGTATCTTCAGATCGCGGGGAATCTGATTCTTTGATCTGTAGGAATTTACAGATAAAAACTCGCGACTGTAGTGTATTTTCTATGGAAAATTTCTTTAGGGTATTTCCAAGCAAATTTCGTGACGGGACTGAAAAAAATTAATAGTTCAAATAAAAAAACACCTAATATACATATATATTTATATGTACATATATGTGCAACGATATACGATGCAGATGCAGAGACTGTTGTGAATGTGTTGTTATATCATATTGATTTACGAAGTGAAAAAAATGTGTCATATAATTAAATTAAATAATTATAATTAAAACTCTATGATAATATAGTAGTATTATAAAATTTATATAATATCATGTCGGGATGACTGAAGTACTTTAAAAAAAGTAACCCTGGTCGAGCGAATACCAGGATGGACTGAAGTACTTTCGCGGAGTACTCCTTTCTGCGTTGGCGGCCTTCGGCCGCGTTTTAAAAAAAATAACCCTGRCCGAGCGAATACCCGGGGGGACTGAAGTACTTTCGCGGAGTACTCCTTTCTGCGTTAAAAATAAAAAAATATATTGAGTTTTTGTTATAAAATGGTTATATTTGTTGATTACCATGCGCTCATATTGAAATAAAAATTGAATTTTCGTTATAAAATGGATAAAATTTAGTTACTATATCTGTCAGCGATTTCCATTTATTTTTGATTATATATTATTTTGTATTTTAGGTGACAATACATCAATTTTTATATCTAAAATAAGAGTTTCGGATATAAAGTGGTTATATTTGTTGATTACCATGCACTCATATTGAAATAAAAATTGAATTTTCGTACTGTACTAATATACTTTACACTTTATTACGTAATATTATTATATAATATTACTTATACATATGTATATACAATATTATTATATAATATTACTAATACATGTATATAATATTACTTATTTGCTTTATAAATTTAAAAAAGAAAATCTCCATATGCATGAATAGAGGAATTTTTGCGAAAAAGAGAAATTTCAGCGAATTGCCTTATCATCACATGGCAGCGTTCCATTTCGTCGTAATTTTTGGTAAACAAATGGGGTTCAAACGAGTGTAAAATTTAATTTTTAAAATGCAAATTTTTTAGGTAAAACACCTGCTAAAAGTGTAAGATATTGAGTTATTTACAAGTTTATAGTGTAATTTAAGTAATTTGAAGTGAAAAATGTGAATAAAGTGTGTTTAATGTGGTGAAATAGCGTCTTGAAATGTAGGAAATTTAAATTTAAGGTCGAATATCTCCTAACCTAAGCGTTTGCGGTACCTATAGCCCTACATATTTTTTAATCAGGAGGACTTCCTCTTTCCAACGGTACCTTCAAATCGCGGCGCCAAAGAAATCGGAATTGTGCCTTCGGCTGCACCGAGGCTATTATGCCCTTCACAGGTGCTTTTTTTTTACTAACTACATATGTGTTCAGTTTGTATGGAAGCTATACGCTATAGTAATCCGATCTGAACAATTTTTTCGGAGATTACATTATTATCTTAAGCAGTAATCGGTGTCAAATTTCGTGAAGATACCACGTTGAATACAAAAGCTTTCCATACAAACCCTTGATTCCGATCGTTCGGTTTGTATGGCAGGTAGATGCCACAGTCAGCCGATCTGAAAAATTTCTTCCGATCTTACATTATTTCTATGAACAATAACTCTTATCAAATTTCGTGAAGATATATCGTCAAATTCAAAAGTTTCCCATACCAGCACTAGATTCTCATCGTTCAGTTTGTATGGTAGCTATACGCTATAGTTAACCGATCTGAACCATTTCTTTGGAGATTACATTGTTGTCTTAGAAAATAATCTTTACAAAATTTCGTGATGCATTGTCGAATGTGAAAATTTTCCATACAAGAACTTGATTCCTATCGTTTAGTTTATATGGCAGCTATATGTTATAGTTGTTCGATATCGGCAGTTCCAAAAAATGAGCAGCTTCTTGAAGAGAAAATGAATTTTACAAAATTTCAAAACGATATCTGAAAAACTTAGGGATTAGTTCGTATATACACAGACGGACATGGCTAAATCGATTCAGCTCAACATACTGATCATTTATATACATATGTACATATATACTAGAGGCCCGTCCACGTTTTACTATGGCTGACACGTAGGTAGTACAACTAATATCATCTATATGATTTCTATTATTTAGATTATAACTATTAGTTAAGGCGATATCGCATTTTCAGTGAGGCAACTTGTGATGTTTACAAAGAAAGTTAATCAAAACGAATTTCGTGCGTTAAGAAAGCATTTTTTGTATGGTAAAATACTGTTGAATTTGGGCTGTGCACCAGTGAAATCAATCGAGTCGAATCGACTGTCAGACTAGTGGACTGCATAYTATGAAACTGTTCTATTTGGTGGGAAGACAAAAAATCGGTTGGCAAGATTATGGCATCAGTCTTTTGGGATGCCCGTGGTATACTATTCATCGAATGATTACTGAGCCAGTTTCAATTCATTGCAATGTGTATTTGGTTGCAGTTCTATTGCACTATTCCCAATATTTAGCAATTTTATTATTTTATAGGAAAGATCAGTTTGAAATATATATACTTCATCGTTACCGTTTAAATATTGCACTGCTCTATGTAGTGCTTCAAAAGATTGCTGTATATACCAAATTATTATAAACCTCTTTATCAACACTTCAGTTATGCTGCTATATTTTTATTCTAGATATCAGGTTTGGTTTGTTATGAATGCATTTTCGTCCTTCGCCCACAATCTAACAAAGTATCCGCAAAGCCTTGACGACCCTTGTTATGCACTTCAATAGTTAGCAGGTACGAAAAAAATGTAATGACCCATAGATGTACTGAATCACCCAATTTATTACTTAGGAACGAACAATCTTGTCCACATTATGAAAACTTGCTATTGGACTACATATGTCGCCCTTTAAGGTTTGAATATTGGATACTCCGATGGTAGCGCAGTCTATCAGATCCAATGTAAAAAATTCCAAAATTACCAAATAATTACAAATGAAAAATTATCTTCAAAAACATTTTCCAGTGGTTCAAATTATGAATCGAACCCATTCTCGAATCTCCTTAAACACACAACAAAAATTTCATCAAAATCGGTCCAGCCGTTTAGGAGCAGTTCAATTAAAAAAACACGGTCAGAGATTTATATATATAAAGATATACTTTATAGGGTCTCCGACGCTTCCTTCTGTTCTGGGTGTTACAAACTTTGTGACAACCTTAATATACCCTGTTCAGGGTATAAACATAACTAAAAAAAAAACTCAAGATAGTGCATTTATAAAAATTAGTAATCATTTAGGATCAAAGTTATCACCTAACAAGAAAAATCGTTAACTTCGACTGCACCGAAGCTAATATACCATTCACATGTGCATTTCGTTTAGTAACCATGTGTTAAAGTAAATATATGAAAGCTATAAGCTATAGTAAGCCGATCTGAACAATTTCTTCTGATATTACATTATTTCTATGAACAAGAACTCCTACCAAATTTCGTGACGATATATTCATATTTTCAACATTTTCAGGTTCTGCGGTCAGATATAAACCAGTTTTAACCAATATTAACATTTTGTTTCACTCATGTTCCATTTAATTTCGTGTTTTATTCATCCCACTGTAAATTTCCGAAAATGTTGTTACGTTATTTTGCATTTCAGGTGACGATATGCATCTTGTTAAATGCAAAAGTTTTCCATACCAGCACTACATTCCGATCGTTCAGTTTGAATGCCAGCTATATGCTATTGTAAGCCGATCTGAACAACTTCTTCGTATAATACATTATTATCTTCGAAAACTTAAACTCTAAGCAATTACTGACTATCTCTAATGGTCGACGAACTCATCAACAAACTATTCCCGAACATCATTTCTAACCACAGAAATAATGAGTGGTTGGTGGGTAARAATAAATGGATTAAACTTCATAATTCAGAATAAGATAATTCGTACACTGCAATCTTTCAAATCAATTGACTGTGTAATCTAAACGAAATAGGTTTGGTATGAGGAAAATTGATGAATAATGTGATTTATGCGACGATACCCAAAGGAAAATTCGAAAGTGAAGAAGTTCACATTCCAATGGTTGCAACCGTGTAGTTTGAGATTAAAAGACTTCAATTTGCGAAACGTTTTGCATTCGCCATGACCATAAACATATTACAAGGCCCTAAAAGTTTGTGGTTGAAATCTAGAAAATCAATGTTTTTTCCATGGTCAATTATATGTGGTATGTTCACGGGTCGGAAAAATAATCTGCGTTGTTTGATCTTACACCTTAYCTTCTTCTTCTTGATTGGCGTAGTCACCGCTTACGCGATTATAGCCGAGTTAACAACCGCCTGCCAGTCGTTTCTTCTTTTCGCTACGTGGCACCAATTAGATATTCCAAGTGAAGACAGGTCCTTCCAACGGAGTGGAGGTCTTCTTCTTACTCTGCTTCCCCCGGCGGGTACTGCGTCGAAYGCTTWCAGAGCTGGAGTGTTTTCGTCKTAGCCGCTGTCTTTTAATTCGCTGACCTATGTCAAYGTCGTCGTATATCTCGTACAGCTCATCGTTCCATCGGATGCGATATTCGCCACGCAAAGGACCATAAATCTTTCGCTGAACTTTTCTCTCGAAAACTCGCAACGTCGACTCATCCGTTGCTGACATCGTCCAAGCCTCTGCACCATATAGCAGGACGGGAATTATGAGTGACTTATAGAGTTTTGCTTCTCCATTGCCTACCCAGTCCGAAGTAGCACCTGTTGGCAAGAGTTATCCTGCGTTGWTTACGCTGATTCCAAGATAGACGAAACTATGTACAACTTCAAAGCTATGACTGTCAATCCATCCATCCGGAAATCCATCGGCCCACGCCGCTTTGGTGTTCTTCAGGCGGATAATTACTATTCGAACTTCTTCCTGGTCGGGCAATGGAACGTCTGCTCCATCATCATCAAGCCAGGTAGCTTGATGCATCTTTTTATGCGGGAATCTAGTACTACAGATAACCATATTTCGGGCCCCGGCGAAGTCAATCAGCCTCAACCCATTTGGCGATGTTTCCTCGTGGAGGCTGAATTTACCGACCGTAGTGCCAAATATACCTTCTTTGCCCACCCTGGCGTTAAAGTCGCCAAGCACGATTTGCGTGGGCGCAAATCGGCGATATGTTGAAGAACCTCGCTTTGATTTGTCAGCCTTTATTTTTACGAGGACATTAACCAGATGGGCAGCGGCACCTTCCCAATTAAGGGACCGGAYATTCCAGGTGCATGCCCCCAATTCGTCGTCCTTATTTCATTTGCCATGGTCGTCATCAAAAGTGGGGTCTCTCATCCGAGGCTGTTGTTGCGTTTTCATTGGGTTGGTTTTTTTACGTGGCGGGTCCAAAACCCAGCCTATGCAGGGAATRTTTCGCCTTCTCACTTTAGCTCGCCTTCAAACGGATGTTCTTAGGCCACCCAGAGGATACTTGGTCAAGGACCGGAAGTCTTGAGCTGCTTGAGTCATATGTAAAAGAATCATTTCTGGCTCCTCCCAAGTGAATGGCGATCAGAGAACTTTCCTCACTTGCGTGAACTTCTACACATGACTCCATCCTCCACTTTATAATAATGAAAAATATAGTCTATCAGAAGGTGMTTCATTAAAAAGTGGAACCCTTGCATTAAAATACATGGGCAACAAGTTAATAGTCCTTTCATTTAATACCTAAARGACAGAATAAGGTTCGCCGAATCGACTAGTCTGAAATAAAATGAATTAATTTTAATGAAATACCCTTCATTTTTCAGAAATTTTTAATTAATATATTCAACAATATTAAATTAACATCGAATTTTATTTAATATATTGATATACATATATGTTTGTAACTTAAAAAAATACTCCTTATTTCAAATTGCACACGTTCAGATCTAAAGTAGAATAAAATTCATTTAATAAAAAATAAACAGTTTTTTCGCATTTCGAACGATTACTACCTTTCAGCGAAAGTGATAGCGACTGGCGTGCTGTTGTACTCTCGGCCAAAATCGCTAATAAAGAAGAAAAAGAAATGAATAGTTAAATAGGGTTAAGTTCAGGTGTAATCCAACATTTAATGCTCTCGTAAGGGTCAAATCCAGCTAAATAGCTTCGGTGTTGTCAAAACTTTATATTAAAATAGTAAGGAAGAGTTATGTTCGGCCGCAACCTGAAGCTTTTTTATGACATTTTAAAGGTTTTGGCTAATC
Organism: Bactrocera latifrons; assembly: GCF_001853355.1. Lineage (NCBI taxonomy): Eukaryota > Metazoa > Arthropoda > Insecta > Diptera > Tephritidae > Bactrocera > Bactrocera latifrons. The sequence goes on from NW_017537339.1 coordinate 75,987, forward strand.
ACCTTTTTGGTGGCGTGGCARTGGCCCTCTAAGTTCTCATTTTTGCCAAGAAACACGTGTACCCAGTTTCATTACGATATCTCAATTTTTACTCAAGTTACAACTTGCACAAACAGGCGGACGGACGGACAGCCATATATGCGGATTTGAACTCGTTTCGTTATCCTATTCATTTATATATAATACTGTGATCAAATTGAAAGGTGAGTTTTGCCATTTCATCTCTTTCAAAGTAATCCCCTCTTGCTGCAATACACTTATGCTAACGAATTTTCCAGACATCATTGCACTTGGAAAAATCCTTCGCCTTCTTCGCTTCAACGCAACACTTTTTTATCTTCATTTGAGTCAAAACGCAAAAAGTTGCACGAAGGTAAATCAGGCGAATGCTTTGGTTGCGGCACGATATTAGTTGAAAATGCGAAATGAGAAGGAATGCATTATGAGCTGGTACATAATCGCACTTTTTAGTTCAATAAATTCAGACATAGTAAAGATCAAAAAATTCATTTTTAAAGCCTCACATAACGACTCGTATCTCAAATACTATTGAATATTTGGACGTGAAATTTAGCACAGATGTCACTAACAGTACTACCAACTTACAGAAAAAAAATTCGAAAAACAAGCGAAGTATAAATCAAAATTCACCTGCCATTTTGATCACGTATTCATTCTCACACTCCACCTAATTGAATCCAATTACTGTGGCACAACCACTTTCAAATAAACAAACAAAGGATACAACCGCGCATCGTTTTCAGCGGTTCAATAGCTCAAACTTAATTAAAAACAATTAAGAAAGAGCTAAGTTCGGGTACAACCGAACATATTATACTCTTGTAACGTACAAGAATCAAAGCCAGGGAAATACTTTATGGTGGAAAACGTCAACCGGAGGATCGAAATACAAACAATTCTACTATACTATATATTGTATAACTCTTATACTGACAGGCACATAATGTTTGTTAGAGAAACGAAAACAATTATATAATATGTAGTATATGGCAGTTGGGGTAGTATCGTTCACATACCGCAAGTATTAATACTTGTATGTCACGTACTAAAAAACTAATCACATAGAGTAAAGTATATATAGGAGTATAAGTAAAATTTTCGCTCAAATTTATCTATTTTAGGCACAGAGATACACTTTTATGAGTAAAACACGAACGGTAATTTTTATTGGTTTTATTGATATTTTTATTTTTCACTCAAATATTGGCCGATATATACGGTACAAAGTCACCCTGAAGATCGAAAATCTTTATAATAMTTAATATATGGCTGAGGGAAATGGTCCGATTCAACCCATTTTCGGCATACAAAAATACCATTATAAGAGAAGGATCATCTCTTAATTTCAGTTATAGATATCACATATTTATCGAAATTTTCAATGAATCGTCCACTATAGGTACCGGGGCATAAATATTCGGTACCTAGGGGATTGAACAGTTTTTGTAGATTTGGAAAAATTAAAGACATTATTTGTCAAAGTTTAATCTCGTTATATTAATTTCTTCTTGGTTTGTGTACTAGGAAGTAAAAGAGTCAAGTTTAATTTAAAATTGCGCTATTTGAGAAATAGGCGGGGTTTTTGTAAGATTTCGCTCATTTTTGCAGCGTCACATTAAGATATGAAAAAATACCACCTTCCAAATGGTGTCGAAATCAGCTTGTCGGGTCCCGAGATATAGAAATTCACCAAAAAGTAGGAGGCGCCACGCTCATTGTCCAATTTTTATCTCCTATCCCTATAAAGACTTGTCATATCATCCCCGTATCAAATTTTTGAGTCTCTGACATTTAGTTTTTGATTTATATTTTAATACTTTTGAACAGTACTGTTATATGGGAGTGAACGAGGTTTTAATGCCGATTTGTAAGCATGGCAGTAGTCCGATTATGTCCATCTACGAACTCGGATTTGTTTTTGTACTAAAAAACTTGCATATAAAGTTTCAACAAGATATCTCAATTTTTACTCAAGTTACAGCTTGCACGGACCAAAGGGACCGACGGACAGACAGAACGTTAACCGGATTTCAACTTTTCTCGTCATCCTGATACGTACAACTGTTAGGTGAACAAACCTATAATACTCTGTAGCAACTGGTTGCAAGACTATAATTAAAAGTAGCAATAAGCGATTCTGGGTGATCCCACTCAGACGATCTCACTCACTTCACATAAACAAATAACCTGTAGCCAGTACAGTTAGACTTAACATAAATAAATAACCAATAGCCAGTATAGTTAAGCATTTCTGTTCACTCCCAAAGTAGTCTTAAGTCGAACCCACAAAAATAAAGACGTGGACTCGCAATTCAGTGTTTGTGTTAAAGCTATTCAAGATGTTTACGTTGTCCTTAGTCAATAGAACGGGACATTTATTCTACTCATTTACTGGTGCAGTCGATAGGTTACTTAAAGTATCCCACAAAAGGTCTGCGAGTGAATAATAAATTATATTTTATAATTCGCCTGGAACAAGTAAAAGTGAAATACAAACTGGCCCAACCAAAAAGTTATCATTTTAAATGAAGGCGATCTCAGTGCAGCCCTTGGACAATTAAAATATATTTCCCCGTTCAAGGGAGAACCAGAACTTCTCTTTACTTTCAACAGTAGAGATGTCTATATTTTGCCGCTTTACCAAACTAATGAGGTACGACAACAGTGATGTACTAGCAACTCTATCATTGGGATTACGAAACATCGAAAATAGGTCAACAATGAAGCTTAAATTGATTACGGAGTACAAACTCCAAATACAATTTGTTGAAGAAATTCAGCGGGAGACCTTACACGGTGAGTTTGCGAGCATTCTGTGAGAAAGCTGAAAGTAATCAGCCAAACCTCGTCATTTATTTGCAAGCGACTTAATAAACACATTAATTCGTAACTACCAATAGGGTGAGACGATTCAAGACTTTTTTCGATTCGGAATTTCTAATAGTGCGGAAAAGTTGCCTTGGTACTTCCTGATTCCAATGCAACTTTTTGTTTTGAGATCGGATTGTATCTTCATCCCCAACTCCGTCCTTGAAATTTCGGAAATTCGCCTAAAATCGTGAAATTTTCTACCTAGCGCCTGAAATACACATCTCATGGCAAAATGTATAAAACAAAAGTTATTTGTCACGTCATTTGCTACCGTCATATCCGTAGGACGAACCGTTCCCGAGATACGTGCGAAAATGCGGCGCTCCACAGCGCCAGGTGAAAATTGTTGCAGCTCTCAGCTAACCTTTATTGGTCACCCAGAACCCACCGCGTGGAGGTGGCTGGTCTTCGGGTTCCTCCAAACCCCAACCCAACCCACCATATGTCAGGCTTGTTTTAGTCTGAATCTGTGTCAAATTTATTGATAAAATCAAATTTTGTACTAAACTTTGGCAATGGTTGCCTAGATTTCAGTGTAGAGCGTATAAAACGTTCACGAGATTGGGGGCCAATAACTTTAGAAGATGCCTCTGTCACCAGTTTGACGGTTTTCKCGACTGCCACATTTATTGCGGTAAATCAGATGTATTGAAAACTCCCGCCAAAAACATAAAGTGATGTTGCTAAACAAAAAAAAAGGTAGTCGCGAGTGTCGCTAAAAAGTTCCGGAAAAGAGGTACAAACCCGATGAAAAAAAGAGCCGTAAAGACAAAAACCAACAACTTCGGCCGTTAACACAACGTTAAACAGCTAACCATAGCGCATAATTTTGGGGTTACACCACATCGATACCGAACGCGTTTGCGTCAACACCACTGGCGTCCCACTGCTGCTGCGTCAACGCCGATTTTCTCACCGCTGAACAGTCAACATCAACACGTCGCTGCTTACGTCGACGCCATATTCTCTGCTTCGTGTGAATGAACTGCAATTGCATTCTCTGCAAAAGGGAAGTGAACGCAGGCAAACCGCCTATGCATTCACAACAGGTAATGATTGCGAATCACTGAAAATGGTGCGAATAAAGAAAAATAGGAAAAGTAAAAAAAAGCAAGTGGATGCTTTCAGTTTTTGTCTCTCCCTCTTTTCACAATTTTTCACATACGTATTTATTTATATTATTGCTATATGCAATATAGCATATGTATATTTATCATATGTTAATATTCACATACGTATATTTGCGGTAGCATTCTTAATTCAACATTAAKKTTTTATATATTGCAGACAAAAATTCTAAACGAAGTAAAGTTTTACAATCCGGTTCTTTGGAAAATKTTCTCGATAAAAAAAAAAAAATTCAAAAGCCTTCAACTGTGCTATTGCTCATGTTGCATACCTCATCGGTTTGGCTTTCGTATACTTGGGAATCGATATTATTTTATCTCGTTTTCGTAACCGATTGCAAATATATATGTTGCCAACCTTTATTGCTATTGTTCATTTCTCATACTTTATTGGTTTTTCTTTCGCATATTTGAGAATCGATATATATATGTATATAGATATATTTTCGTTTTCTTTATCGATTCTTAATATATCTGTTGCCAACCTTTATAGTCTTTTTTTCGGAAATTTAATTTAAACAAGCAAACATGAACAAGCCAAAACCAACTATCACTAACCTCTCTCCAAGTAAGGAGTTGATCGACTTAAAGTCATTAAAGCGTCAAAGGATGGGGGCGAAAACTATCATTTTGCGCATAAAAACGGGTCTGCTAGAAAAGACTATGTCATATACTAAACTAAACTCACATAGTGAGAAATTGATGAAATATCAATCTAAAATTGAAGAGATTTATGAAAGCGACATGGCTCAAGGGGAGTTAGAGGACATAATTGTAGGGAAATCAATAATTAAAAATATTTAGCCTTTGGCAGCTTCTCACAGCTCAAGAATCTCTAAAATGAATTTACCGGAATTCAAGGGAGAATATTCGAAATATAAAAATTTTATGAGTTTGTTTGAGAACTTGGTTCACAATAATCCCAATATCCCAGATATTGAAAAATTTAAARATCTGGTTAATTGTTTATCTGGAGAGGTTCTGGGCACGGTAAAGGCATTTCATATGTCGGATGAAAACTATCCGAAGGCGGTGGCAAATCTCAAAAAGGTTTACGATAATAAATGTTTGTTTTTTAATACGATTTCAAAACTTTTTTAGTTGCCAACTATCCCTAAGCCACCAGCCCCTTCATTGCGCAATCGATGATTGATGAAGTGTCGGCTGTGTATGACTCATTGCTATCGTTAGGCGATGAGAAACAAATCAGAAATGCGGTTATTAGCACTTATGAGATGAATTCGCATCATCTTCGAGGATGAAGATGTCCGCTGAACCTTATTCGCAACCAACCACAACTACACAYGCAATGCACACAATAAGTGTGCTTGATCGAGTAATGTTGGTAACAGCAGTTATTYTTGTGAAATCAAGCCGTGGAGAGTACCTGCCCGCAAGAGCCTTGCTCGACTCGGAAGTCAAGTCAACTTAACGACGGAGGATTTGGCAGAAACCTGCGGATTCGACCCCAAAACAATACTTTAAATATTATAGAGATTGGAAATTCAAGTACAAAAGTCGGGGCCAAATTAAGCGCATTTGTTAGTCCCGCATAAATAATTATGAATTTTGGACGGAATTCTGGATTATGCGATGTACTTCGACTAATCATCCATACCATACCATTAATATCAAATTCCGCACAATATTAAATTGACGGATCCAGAATACCAAAAATCTCAAAAGATTGATGTTGTGTTTATAGTTATTTAATTATAATTCATTATAATTACATATATATTAAATTAAAGTAGTATACAATACCGAATATAAATGCACGTCTTTACTCGACGATAGCGCAATCCAGAAGAARTAAGTTGAGTTTTTACAAACTGACAGGGTTGACAACTATTTACACTGAAATCCAGTGTTGTACATTTTTCAGTTCATATCACATCCCCCTCTTAATTATAGACTAATTTATTTATTTCTAAAATCAGGAGCTATGAAACGAGCAACCTGTTGTCGCGATCGGTTGCTTTCACTAATCGGATTGTTTGAATTCTGATCTTTTGCAATGTTTTCCTCTAATTGCGATGGTGCGTTGGTTTGGTCATTAAAAAGAGATACTTGTGTGGATATATCTGGTTGTACGAGTATGTTTAATTTGTTTTGCAACACAACCGTTGCTGAATGTGGGGATGTTGATTCAGGTAGAGCCATTCATTTATCTGGAAATATTCTGCTGGGTGTTTTGTCGTTACCTTCTGCGTTTGATCTTGGTTTGAGTTGGTTAATATGAACGTCTTATGGTACCTCTGTTTGACTTTACCATAAACATCATTTTTCCAATCGGATGAATTATGATCCCTTTGAGCCACTTTTCTCCTTTTGCGAAGTTTCTAGCGTATACAAGTTCATTAGGTTGAAATTTGTATTTGTCTACGATCTTAGATTTTGACTGTGCGGGTGTCTCAAAAAGTTGAGTTAACTAGGTACGAACTGAACGATCATGGAGAAGTTCACCAGGTGTTTTAAAATTGGAATTAGGAGTAAAACGATAAGTAGCTAAAAATTTTACTACGGCGCATCTGGTGGATAGGCCTTCATTGATATTTTTTCGAACTGCTGTTTTAAATTTTTGGACAAAACGTTCTGCGAGTCYATTAGATGCTGGGTGAAACGGTGCAGTTGTTATGTGTGCATACAACTTGATAAATTGTTGAAATGCGTCGGATGTTAGCTGAGGTCCGTTATCACTAAGCAGTGTATTGGGAAAACCTTCAATGGCAAAAGTTGATTTCAAAGAATGTATGGTATTATTTGTTGAAGATATCTGAGTTACGAATGGAAATTGCGAATAAGCGTCTATGCATATAAGCCACATAGAATCGAATATAGGGCCAGCAAAGT
>NW_017537339.1:84278-85646 GCF_001853355.1 Bactrocera latifrons
TTAATACTTATCATAATCTCTTACAATATTTAACGAAAGTTGAGAATGATTATACTTACCCCTTTTTTAATACATATTTATATTACCACTAGTTTAAGCCGTTAGTTTTAAGATTTTGGCTTAGCAATTAGCTGTTGACTTTTTGTTAACCTTCAAAAATAAACAGCATATAGCACAATGTAAAATAAAATTTATATATTTATATAGTTTAATCATCGCTATCAGTGCAAGGGCGCTTTCTTTGCTTTGTTCAATAAAAAATAATTATAAATATATTGTTCTTTTTATAAATACACTGCTTTTTCTTTTTAAACCCTCGCGTGGGTGTGAGTGCCAATTGAAACATGTACTACAGTGGTTTGTATTCCCCCATAAATTGGGTCAACAATTAAACCTGACCGTTCGAACCATAGTGAGAGGCACTATGAATTACTGAAACCAATATAAAAAAAAAAAAAATACAGAAAAAAAAATAAAAATAGAATTGTGTGTTGAATAAACACCAAATAAAGAGCAGTGCAGTGACACCAAAAACAAAATGTTTATCTATAATTCTACAAAATTACAAATTACTCACATAATAAAGAGAAATAGTGTAGTGACAAAAAAAATACCCATATATGTACATATATTCACGAAGTGTTACAGGAGTAGTGAAATGACAAAAAACAAATAAGGTGTAACAAAGTGCAGTGACATAAAGTACAGAAACGAACAAAAACAAAAACAAAAATTTTAATACCTAATCAAAAGAGCGGAAAATATAAAGATATTCAAAAATTCAAACATATTTACAAAAAAATAAATGCAAGTGCAAGAAAACAAAAACAGAAAACTCTGTGCGAGAATTCCTGCCGTAAAACAAATATGTATATTATAAATACCAACAAATTAAACGGGCGCGAATTTAAAACAAAATAAAATAAACAATTTCTACAAGAAACAAGTAAGGAATGGCTAAGTTCGGGTGTCACCGAACATTTTGTACTCTCGCATGATGAAGTGATAATCGAGATTTCCGGCGTGGTTGTGAACCGATTTCACCCATATTTGGTACATGTTATCAGGGTGTTAAAGAAATTTTACAAACCGAATTTCATTGAAATCGGTCGACTACTTCCTGAGATATGGTTTTTGGTCCATAAGTGGGCGACGCCACGCTCATTTCCAAGTTTTAAAAAAAGCTTGGATGCAGCTTCTTTCTCACATTTCTTCCGTAAAATTTAGTGTTTCTGACGTTTTTTGTTAGTCGGTTAACGCACTCTTAGTGGTTTTCAACATAACCTTTTTATGGGAGGTGGGCGTGGTTATTATCCGATTTCTTCCATTTTTGAACTGTATTTGGAAATGCCTAAAAGAAACGACTCT
>NW_017537339.1:86511-92765 GCF_001853355.1 Bactrocera latifrons
AGACCAGATCACCATGATCACTTTGGTATATATAACCCTATATCTGACTCTTTTAGTTTTAGGACTTACAAACAACCGTTATGTGAACAAAACTGTAATACTCTCTTTAGCAACTTTGTTGCGAGAGTATAAAAATGAATAAATAATAGTATTTGGTAGAAATGGTTAATAACGACACTAATCAAAATTCACCTGCAGGAGCTACACGCTCAAAACAAGTTGCTAAATTCATTTCAGAAAGTGGCAGTTTAACAAGATACTGCACTAGATTTGCCTCTTCACCGATTCACGAAAACTTGGAATCGTTGTTAGAAATTAAAAAGTCAAAATCTGAAAAATTTTTGGACTCGCCTCCAAGCGGCTCATGATGCGAAATAAACAGTTCGCATTAAATGACGATAATTTCAATTTGGCTTGGGAAGCTCTAAAAGCTAGATATGAAAACGAAAGAATACTGGTCGATAAGCAAGTAACGACACTATTAAACTTGCCTAAAATTAAGAAAGAAAGAAGTGAAGAATTTGTAACTCTACAATCCACTGTTTCTAATTGTTTGTCGATTCTGTCAGCGTAAAATATTCCCACAGACAGCTGGGACCCAATTCTGGTGAACATTCGCACCGCCGCATTACCAGAAAAGTCGTTAATTCAATGGGAGCAATCGCTCTCATCACGAAAAAAGTGCCCAACGTGGCAACAAATGAAAGACTTTCTCACCACCCAATATGAAATTACGGAAAGGTTAAAAGAAAATATAATCAGAACTAAGAGCATTAAACACGACCAAAATAGAAGCTTAAATAGACCCCCAGCTAGAAGCAAAACCAAATCAAACAGAATTTCTAAAAAAACAAGCGTTCACATCTGAACAAGGAAAACATACGTCATGCAAACTATGCACAAGAGGGCATAAGCTTAAAACTTGCGAGAAGTTTAAAAAATTAAATATAAATGAAAGGAACAACTTTATCAGCGCAAAAAGACTCTATACAAACTGCTTGTCCCACTCACACAATCTTAATAATTGCAAAAGCAAATGTAACTGCTTATATTGTCACAAAAGACACAATTCAATGCTTCATTATAGCAGATATCACATCTCACCCCAAAGAAGCGCTTATACACAAACAACCACGGGTTTGCAAAAGCAAATCCTGAAAAGCAAAATTCTAAAAATTCCCAAGTGACACCATGTTGCTCAAAGGCACAAAACGCTCAAACGCTGCACATCGAAACACAAAGTGGACCAGTTTCAAAACTAGTTACCACCATACCAACTCAAGTTGACTATAATACAAACAAGTGCCTTAATTCACAATTAAGGAAATTTCAAAAGTCAAGGAACTTCTCCCTATAACAAACAAAGCTCTAGAAGATCAGTATTGTGAAGACTTCTCCAAAGCCACAACTACTCGATCAAATAATGACCGGTACGTCGCACGACTACCACTAGAGCCAGAATTTTCCAATACTCCACAAATCGGTATAAAAACCAAAGTCAGAGTTACTTCATACAGTCGATATATTAAAAGCTCATAAAACTTTCGGCCCCGCAGGATGGCATTCGCCAATAATGATACAAAAATCGTGCTTAAACAAGTAAGGAAGTCCTAAGTTCGCGTGTCACCGAACATTTTATACTCTCGCATGACAAGTTTCATCAAGGTATCTCAATTTTTACTCAAGTTACAGCTTGCACGGACGGATAGACAGACATCCGGATCAATCCTCGCCTCACACTGATCACTTTGGTATATGTAACCATATATCTGACGATATATACCGTTATTAGCAACTTTATTGCGAGAGTAAAAAAATTATGCCCTCTAAATTACATGAAAATATTTGAGAGATGCACCGATATTTTCGGTGAAAAATTAGGTTAGGCTAGGTTAGGCACTGAGTTCTTCGTGTTCGATATCAGGGACCTTGAAAAGTTATAGTCCGATCACGACAAGTTTTCCACAAGGGATACCTCAGCTTAAATACCGTATTTGTGTAAAGTTTTATTCCGCTATCATCATTGGTTCCTAATGTGTATATTATACAGAGAAGGCATCAGATGGAATTCAAAATAGCGTTATATTGGAAGAATKCGTGATTGTGAACCGATTTCTCACATATTTTGTAAATGTCATCAGGGTATTAAGAAAATACCATACACAACTTCATTGAAAACGGGCGAGTAGTTCCTGAGATATGGCTTTTGGTCCATAAGTGGGGGACGCCACGAACATTTTCAATTTAAAAAAAAAACCTGGGTGCAGCTTCTTTCTGCCACTTCTTCCGTAAAATTTAGTGTTTATGGCATTTTTTGCTAGTTGGTTAACGCACTTTTTACTCGTCACCCTGATCACTTTCGTATATACGAGTATAACCCTTTATCTGACTCTTTCAGTTTTAGGACTTACAAACAACCGTTATGTGAACAAAACTGTAATACTCTCCTTAGCAACTTTGTTGCGAGAGTATAAAAAGAGGTAAGTATATGTAGTAATAATTCAATTCAGCAATCTCATAATTTATCGTAATAGAGGTAGTAGATGATGGTTATGTTAATATAGTAAAAAAATTGTAAGTATTTTACATGATATAAAACATTTTATAATAAATATACTCAAATATTATTCAATTAATTTGGCAAATTTAATTTATTTAAAAAATATTTTTAGATTTATAAAGTCGCTTGACGCGACCCCGCCACGTTGACATGATCATAATCCTTCAACTTCGACAGGCAGCAGGGCGAGCTTGTGAATAGAGTGCTTAATGGTGCCTGCCTTGGTTGCCACGTCTGCTACTCGTACCTTTCCGTAGGTTGCGGCGATTCGTCCTAGTGCCCAATGCTGTGGTGGCGTGTTGTTTTCGCGGACGATTACGAGATCACCGGATGGCCTCCACTTCGGCCATTAATTCCGGAGACTGATGCAAAAACGTCTCTTTGAGTTGCGTTGTCGCTGTATATCGTCTGTGGCATCCTTCGGCGACCAATGAACTTTTTTAGGGCTAGAATAAAGGAATTAGTTGATAAGTCAGAAACTTATTCTAAATGTACTGCTTTTGACGGACAACAAATGAAAACTGCGATATAGGTTTTTGCGAGTGGTCGACCGCGTATTTTTAATGTGGTATAAATTGGACCACAAAAAGCTACGCCACATATAAGAAAGGGACGTAGTGSTCGAAGTCTTTCAACTGGCGAATTTCCCATTATTTGGGTTTGCAACTTTTGGCTTATAATGAAAGCAGTGTGTACAGTTTCTTAGGGTTTTACTGCATGCTTCTCTTGCATTAATAAACCATATGCGTTCCCAACCAACGCTTTTGAACATGCGAGATGATTTCGAAAGTGAAGGAACCGTAAATAGTTGATAACGAAGTACGAATTTTTATTTAGTAATAATGGAAATTTGGTATCGAATGGGAGAGGTGCATTTAAAAGGGGATTAATTTGATTGAAAGCGACATATCCGAGAACTCATGCAAGAACTGATTGAGTTTATGCAAGTTTGCGGGTAGCGTGGTGCCCTCTGTCAGTTTTTCACAGATCCTTGTCAGTGCATTTCATTCGCAAAATCTGAATGTTGGATCACCTGCACAATTTTCAAAAAACTCAAGTGTACTTCGTCAGATTTCAGGTTCCTTCCCTCCGTAGGCATTTTTGGTCGCCTAATCCACCGTAAGAGATAGGCAACCACATGAAGCAATTTTTGATGAGAAGAGAATTTTTCAATAAGGTTCAATAATGTATTCTCTTTCGCATTTACGGCTAGTGTGAAAGTAGTTTTCTTATTCTCTAATGCAATGGTTCACCGTTTGGGGAGAGCTGGAAGTGAGTGTTAATTGACCATAAAGCGGGGTCTTCTAGGAGGAACTGTGGACCGATTAAGGAGTCTGTCCAAAATGTAAATTTTTCAAATTGTCGACTCAACATTGGCGCAATTTGTGACCATAATTTGGCAAGAAGATGTGCTGCCAAGAGCTCGAGACGCGGAAGAGACTTGTTCTTCAGCGGAGCCACTCTAGACTTTGCAGTAAGCAGCATACATTTGATACCACTAGCAGATTGGCTTCGTATGTATATGCAGCATCCTTGAAACGTCAGCCATGGATTTGGCATTTAGCAGTCGACTCTAGGTTTACATACCGAGGAATGCTAATTGACGAGAGCTGCAGTAGGTTGCTTTGGTAACTAGTGGGGCTAATAATCCAAGAGGATGGAAAAGGCGAGAAGAGACTGATAGTATGTTTCAGTTAGTAGCTCGCAGATCRTGAAAATTGACCAAGTGACCAAGTAACTAACGGTCTGCCTTAAAGTCCATAACATGATTTATTTAAGTTTTTTGATATATTTGTAGGTCCAAAACAACAACACCAGAGCAATATGAAAAATTGGCTGATATAATAGCAACCAAAAGAGATGTTGCGCAGGGCTTCCAACAGCGACCAAAGGAAGAAGTGAAAGAGTTTTGGGAGGAAATTGCAAATGCCGTAAAAGTACTTGGTCATTATCATCAAAACACTCCAGTACATGGAGAAAGGTATTGTACTACTGAAAATACATTTTTTAAATACTTCAAACGTTTTGTTACAGGTGTGGATTGACTGGAAGTGCTATATAAAACGCAAGCTGTCTGCAAATAAAAAGGTGATTATGAGCACAGGTGGAGGTCAATGTCGCTTGCAACGTATAAGCCCACTTGAGGAGATGGTTATAGCTTTAACGGGGTTGGAAACTTGTACAAGTGGAATAAGATGTGCGCGGGATTATGGCGATAGTGCGCAGGTACAAGACGTTGCTCAAACATCCGAAATGGACATTTCCGCATGTTCGGAGGATCGAAATGAAATTTATTCATGCAGCAAATTTAGCAGCCAACGCAGAGAAAGAACTGATAAGGAGAGCGCTTCTTCCTTACTCAAAGAACAAATAGCTCTCCAGAAAGAATTTTACGAGGATACCAAAAACCCTAACAAAGCTGCAGTTAGTAAAATGGAAGAAATGGTGACATATTTACGTCGCATGAGTCGTTCCTTAGAATGTATGGCGGACACCTCAGTGAACAACTACAAGAACAGAAACGACACAATAAAATTAAGGATGCTAAAGCTAGATCCAAATTATAAAGCAGATTCGAARTAATTTAGTAAATAACCCAAATTTTGTACCTGAACTTTTTTTTTAGTTTTTTGTTTCAATTATCTTTAAGAAAGAAGCTGTGATGCACTGAATGCAAATTATTTTCTTAATATACGAATAGTATATATACATACAATTTAGAATTTAATAAAGATGTTTTTATTATTGTACTCGTTTCTCAAATTTATTACAAAGTAGAGAGTGTGTTGTCTCGAATACGATTTGCTATGGAAGTAAAATCGGAGTCACTGTTTTGCTCTTCTTCCTCCTCCTGACGGCTTTCAAAATTAAATTCATTTGCGATCAAATCTTCCACTTTGTAGTAAATGCAAATGTTGGGGAAGGCACAGGCAACGTTTATTGTTTGACTGACTTTGTGTGGTGAGAAATGTAGTTCTCGAGCACCCACCAAGCATCGGAAACGATTCTTCAATACCCCAATCGTCCAAGGCTGCAATGGATACCCCGCATCATCTGTTAATAAAGCGAATAACTATTCAAAACTTACTTTAACAAACGTATATAAATAAATACCTAACAGCCACGCGTTTCTTTCACCTTCCCGATATCGTAGTTCCATATGAGATCTAAGTTTGCTTAAGCCCCAWACATGCGAGTCGTGATTGCACCCAGGATACCTGGCGTCAATGTTTTTTATACGAATTCTGTTATCGCACACCTGAAAAGTGAAATTAAATTGATAAAACTAATGAATTTTGAATTATGGCACTGATGCGATGAACATTATTCTCACCACCATAGCATTGATGCTATAAAATCCTTTTCCATTGTAATATAGAAACCCCTCTTCAGATGGCTTCACTATTTTTATGTGGGTACCATCAACACACATAATTACTCCTGGGAAACTAGCTTTCGCATAAAACTCTTGCTTTGCTTGCATTTTTTCCTCTTCACTCTGTACTACTTTATTGAGTTTCTTCCGCAAAAGAATCTAGGACATACTTGAAAGCGTCCTTATTAAGTCTAAAGTTTTTTTTTAATCTAAATAAGTAAATCAATGAATTAAGATTTATCACTTTCAAACTCAATTTCTTACAATTCGTCACTCATCTGAAATGGATCACACATATCTCGCAATCTTCTCCTTTCA
>NW_017537339.1:93162-94408 GCF_001853355.1 Bactrocera latifrons
ACCAACACTTATATGGGAGAAAGTGTTTACTAATCACAAACCATAAACCTCWCATAAATATTTTTAATCCAAGCTAGCATCTACCACAAATGACTTCGCATCATATTCAGCGTTGGGCCATCATACTTATGGCATATCAATTCGATATCAAGTATCTTAATACACCAGTTTTCGACAAGTGCTCGCTCTGAGAAGTCGTGTTTCCTGGATCCCAGCCAAAAAGAAAGAAACCCACCTACTCCCCCCTCAACTTTCCTGACCTGCCGCAKSCCAAGAAAGAAAACCCGAAATATATTCTCATTAGTGCAACGGACTCAAACAAGCCAATTTCGAAGTATTCTTGCTTCGCTGTCCACAAAGCCTTAGAAGCTATTAGCAAAGAATTCATCTCAATTTCTGAGTTTCGTGCTGGTAATCTTCTGCTGCTGGTAAAAAATAACCAAATTGCACAAAAGTTCATTTCAGCGAAAAAACTTCCTGGTTTGTGTGAAATTGAAGCGAAATACCATGACAACTTCAATAGCGTGAAAGGTACAATCTTTGCTCCCTGTCTCATCAATGTCAGCGAGAAAGAGAAAATAGAAAACATGAGAAGACAAGGTGTAGTCGATGTTTACAAATTTACTAGGCGGACGGAGGAAGTACCACTACCCCAACCCACGGGTGTGGTTTTACTTATCTTTGATCTTTTTGAGTTACCTGAAAAGGTAGAAGTATCTTGGAGAAGTGCAAAAGTAAAACCCTATTACCCCAACCCAATGCGATGCAAATCTTGCCAACTGCTTGGGCATACCGCGAAACGATGCAATAAACCTCCCGCGTGAGCTTCTTGCAGTCTTCCTATTCATTCTTTACCTTGTACGCGCACACTATGTGCAAACTGCTCATTAGATCACCCATCCTCTGCCAACACTTGCTCAAAATATGTGCAAACGAAGGAGATACTAAAAATAAAATGTCAAAATAAATGCTCCATGAGAGAAGTAATTAAACTCTACAAAGCACAATCACCATCAATATTGAACACTTCCTCCGCCGTAGTTGCCAGAGAAGCAAAACTGTCAAATAGTAACGCTAAGTCAACCTCCAATTMTCTTGATATACCTACACATTCTTTAGTCAACAAATCACCCATTACGACTTCACACGATCTTTCTTCCAACAACTCACCACCGGAAAACTCACCTCAAAACATCAGCAATCAACAAGTCAGCAATAGCTCAGCCTCCTCTTTCACTCCTGTTCC
>NW_017537339.1:95338-100455 GCF_001853355.1 Bactrocera latifrons
AAAAAACTCAAACAATCCAAAAGGGAGTGCTTAAACAAATTCTCCGAGTCCATTAACCATCAAACAAATCCAAAAAGAGCATGGTCAGATATTAAACGGCTTTCTGGCACTAATCCTCAATCGCATATTACTTCAATTAATAGCGCACATGGCCCTATCGTTGACCACAAGCAAATAGCAAATCACTTCGCAAAGTACTGGTCCAATTATTCATACGATTCAAATTTCCACCCTACTTTCCTTTCAGAGAAGAACAAATACCTCAACAGTAGTTCCAAGAGTCCGCCTGCAACTCCTAGCATAACCGACTGCAAGATCAATAACATTGAATTCGAATCAACTCTATCGTCTTTAAGTGGGAGAAGACCCGGGGCTGACAGAATATCATATCCTATGTTGCAACACTTACCCCCATATATGAAGACAAAATTGTTAATAATCGACAATTTCACTGTGTATAGAACTCGACAGAAAGCTTCGAATCACCATGCCATCACTACGGCAGAGAGAAGTATTTCCTACCTGGCAGATAAAACATACATCGTTCATTTTAAGCTTGGAGAAATTTAACAAAAGTCACACCAACCCCGCCATTTATCAACAACTCTTTGCTGAGTCTACAACTTCTCTTCTCCCTGAATGGACTCTAATCTTCACGGACGGATCCAAAACCGAGACAAGTACATCATTCGCAGTTGTCGACGACAAAGGAGCAACAATTAAAGTTGGAATCCAGCCTCCATTTACACAGCAGAAGCCGCAGCGRTCCTCAACGCTATCATTTTCGCTTCAAATTCMAAATTGAAAGCAATTATTTGTACAGATAGCAAATCAACTATATCAGCGGTCTTAAATGTTATGAATAAATCTAGCATAATTTCTTGCATCCGGAGCAAATTAGCTGAAAACAGCGCCAACATAAAACTAATGTGGACTCCAGGCCACGCCGGCATACGCGGGAATGAACTGGCAGATAAACGCGCTAAACTAGCGGGTAGTGAACCGCTCGTTACGTTTGACTTTCCTGAGACTTATATAAGATGGCACACCAACACCAACTTAAATCGCTAATGGAGAGTTGGAGACACATCCAGCACCAATACACTTTAAATAACCCARATAGGAGCAAACCAACCTATCCACCAAACTGTCGATATAACAATGTTAAATCATTTGTCCGCCTACGTTTAGGGCACACAATAGCCACATATTCGTACTTCTTCAATCGGTCCAGYCCGCCTTACTGCCAACATTGCCCGGGGCCTTCACTAACAGTGCATCCCCTGCTCGACGAATGCCACCATTTTACAGGAATCAGGAGGACTATCTTCGAACACCAAACACCTACAACACTTTTGAAAACTACGTCTCTCGAGAACGTTGCAAAAATATCAAAATATCTGGATAAATGCGGTCTAAAACATTTAGTATGACATCCTACCTAGCTTAGATAAGAACTTTGTTTTTGTTTWACTTAAGCATGTATWTAGATTTTATGAAGATTTTAAATGTATAAAGCGTGGACAATAGAACTTAATTTTAGTCACCTAGCCTTGGATTCACGAGCGAGCCGAAGGCCTACACAACTATCGCCAGGTGATAACGAAGTTAGACTATATCTTCATCGGAGATTAGCTTGAACTCTTCACGAAAATCTTCTCCGCTTACTCGCAAACGTAAAACGTATTGTTATTTCAAAATAATTACAGCAAAATATTCCAGAACTCTTAAATGATGGACATTGGGGAACCGTAAGAATGAAACAATCAGCACGACATCACGTTTGGTGGCCAAACATCGATGACGACATAACCAAAGTGACACGTCAATGTGAAATTTGTAAAGTTGGCAATCCAGTTCCTACACGTCAATACTTTAGTTGGCCAGGAGCGAAAGCACCATGGGAACGTGTTCATATCGACTTTGCTGGCCCTATATTCGATTCTATGTGGCTTATATGCATAGACGCTTATTCSCAATTTCCATTCGTAACTCAGATATCTTCAACAAATAATACCATACATTCTTTGAAATCAACTTTTGCCATTGAAGGTTTTCCCAATACACTGCTTAGTGATAACGGACCTCAGCTAACATCCGACGCATTTCAACAATTTATCAAGTTGTATGCACACAGAACAACTGCACCGTTTCACCCAGCATCTAATGGACTCGCAGAACGTTTTGTCCAAAAATTTAAAACAGCAGTTCGAAAAAATATCAATGAAGGCCTATCCACCAGATGCGCCGTAGTAAAATTTTTAGCTACTTATCGTTTTACTCCTAATTCAAATTGTAAAACACCTGGTGAACTTCTCCATGATCGTTCAGTTCGTACCTAGTTAACTCAACTTTTTGAGACACCCACACAGTCAAAATCTAAGATCTAATACAAATTTCAACCTAATGAACTTGTATACGCTAGAAACTTCGCGAAAGGAGAAAAGTGGCTCAAAGGGATTATAATTCATCCGATTGGAAATATGAAGTTTATACTAAAGTCAAACAGAGGTACTATAAGACGTCCTATTAACAAACTCAAACCAAGATCAAACGCAGAAGGTAATAACAAAACATCCAGCATAATACTTCCAGATCAATGAATACCTATACCTGAATCGACATCCACACATTAGGCAACGGTTATGTTGCAAAACAAATTAAACATAATCGTACAACCAGTTATATCTAAACAAGTATCTCATTTTAATGACCAAACCAACGCACCATCGCAATTAGAAGAAAATATTGCAAAAGATCAGAATTCAAACAATCCGATTAGTAAAAGCAACCGATCGCGACAACAGGTTACTCGTTTCACAGCTCCTGATTTTAGAAATAAATAAATTAGGCTATAACTAAGAGGGGGATGTGATATGAACTGAAAAATTTACAACACTGGATTTAAGTGTTAATAGTTGCCAACCCTGTCACTTTGTAAAAACGCAACTTATTTCTTCTTTTGATATTAATGGTATGGTCTGGATGATTAGCCGAAGTACAGCGCATAATCCAAACTTCCGTCGAAAATTCATAATTATTTACGCGCGACTAACAAATGCGCTTAATTTGGCTTTTGTACTTGAATACTTTCCAATCACTATAATACTTAAAGTCCTGTTTTGGCGTCGAATCCGCAGTTTTCTGCCAAATCCTCCGTCGTGAAGTTGACTTGACCAACATTACTCGATCAAGCACACTTATTGTGTGCATTGCGTGTGTAGTTGTTGTTGGTTGCGAATAAGGTTCAGCAGCGAAAGCTTTTTATTATAGTTGGCGCCTAAAAAAAAACAAACATTTATTGTGGTAAACCTTTTTGAGACTTGCCAACGCCTTCGGATAGTTTTCATCCGACATTTGAAATGCCTTTACCGTGCCCAGATCCTCTCCAGATAAACAATTAACCAGATTTTTAAATTTTTCAATATCTGAGATATTGGGCTCATTGTGAACCAAGTTCTCAAACAATCTCATAAAATTTTTATATTTTGAATATTCTCCCTTGAATTTCGGCAGATTCATTTTAGAGATCCTTGAGCTGTGAGAAGCTGCGAAAGGCTAAATATTTTTAATTATTGATTTCGTCTCTACAATTATGTCCTCTAACTCCCCTCGAGCTATGTCCCTTTCATAAATCTCTTCAATTTTAGATTGACATTTCATCAATTTCTCACTATGTGAGTTTAGTTTAGTATATGACATAGTCTTTTCTAGCAGACCCGGTTTTATGCGCAAAATGCTAGTTTTCGCCCCCATCTTTTGACGCTTTAATGACTTTAAGTCGATCAACTCCTTACTTGGAGAGAGGTTAGCGATATTTGGCTTTGGCTTGCTCATGTTTGCTTGTTTAAATTAAATTTCCGAAAAAAAGACTATAAGGGTTGGCAACAGATATATTATGAATCGATAAAGAAAACGAAGATATATACTATATACATATATATGTCGATCCCAAATATGCGAAAGACAAACCAATAAAATATGAGAAATGAACAATAGCAATAAAGGTTGGCAACATATATATTTGCAATCGGTTACGAAAACGAGATAAAATAATATCGATTCCCATTTTGAATTTTTTTTTTTGTTTTATCGAGAAAATTTTCCAAAGAATCGGATTGTAAAACTTTACTTCGTTTAGAATTTTTGTCTGCAATATATAAAACCTTAATGTTGAATTAAGAATGCTACCGCAAATATACGTATGTAATATTAAGATATGATAAATATTATATATGTAATAATATAAACAAATACGTATGTGAAAAATTGTGAAAAGAGGGAGAGACAAAAACTGAAAGCATGCAATTGCTTTTTTTTTTTACTTTTCGCATTTTTCTTTATTCGCACCACTTTCAGTGATTCGCACTCGTTACCTGTTGTGAATGCGTAGGCGGTTTGCCTGCGTTCACTTCCCTTTTGCAGAAAATGCAATTGCAGCTCATTCACACGAAGCAGAGAATATGGCGTCGACGTAAGCAGCGACGTGTTGATGTTGACTTGGCAGCGGTGAGAAAATCGACGTTGACGCAAGCCCGTTCGGTACCGATGTGGTGTTACCCCAAAATTATGCGTTATGGTTAGCTGTTTAACGTTGTGTTAATGGCCGAAGTTGTTGGTTTTTGTCTTTACGGCGCTTTTTTTCATCGGGTTTGTACCTCTTTTCCGGAACTTTTTAGCGACACTCGCGACCACTTTATGGTTTTGTTTAGCAACGACACTTTATGTTTTGGGAGTTTTCAATAAATATGATTTTCAGCAATAAATCTCAAGCACTAACTGTGAAACATTAAAAGAAAATATAAATGCTTTTATTTTAACACTGCTTACAATTTGACACTCCACTGTTTATGTCGTTTTACCAAATCATCCACCTTTTGGTTTTTGATTCTCTCTCTTTTTTTGTTGGCGCACTATTAGGTGAATTTTGCCGTACGTATGTCATGTACATATGTACATATTATTTTTCCTCCACACACTTCACAAAACTTTATTCAAATGTTTCAATTTTTAGTTTAAATTAGTTTATGTTCTATTTTCTGTATGTTTGATTTTACCACTTCGTTTCGTTTTTATTCACTTGAGTCGCATGTGTGCACTTCGCAATTATTTTATAT
>NW_017537339.1:101486-103239 GCF_001853355.1 Bactrocera latifrons
AGTCGCATGTGTGCACTTCGCAATTATTTTATATATGTATACAGAAAGTGTTATATTTTTTACGCGACACTGCTATTCTTTCGAATGTATATTTTTTTTCTTTTTGAATATTTTTATACCCTGAACAGGGTATATTAAGTTTGTCACGATGTTTGTAACATGCAGAAGGAAGCGTCGGAGACCCTATAAAGTATATATATAAATGATCAATATGTTGAGCTGAGTCGATTTACCCATGTCCGTCTATCCGTCCGTCCGTCTGTATATATACGAACTAGTCCCTCAATTTTTAAGTTATCCTTTTGAAATTTTGCAAACGTCATTTTCCCTTCAAGAAGCTGCTCATTTTTGAAGCGGCAAATATCGGACCACTATAACATATAGCTGCCATATAAACTGAACGATCGGAATCAAGTTCTTGTATGGAAACTTTCACATTTGACTATGTATCTTCACTTTCACAATTTGGTATAGATTATTTCCTAGGGCAACAATGTAATCTCCGAAGAAATTGTTCAGATCGGTTAACTATAGCAAAAAGCTACCATACAAACTGAGTGATCGGAGATAAGAGCTTGTATGGCAAACTTTCGCGTTTGACGATGTATCTTCATGAAAATTTACATGAATTATTGTTGTTAGAAATAATGTAATATCGGAAGAAATTGTTCAGATCGGTTAACTATAGCATATAATTGCCATACAAACTGAATGATCGGAATCAAGTTCTTGTATGGAAAATTTTCGCATTTGACGTGGTATCTTTACGAAATTTGACATGGATTACTGCTTATGATAATTATATAATATCCCAAAAAAATTTTTAGATACAATATAATAGTTGAAGAAATTTTGAAGGTCAGATAACAAAACCTGCCATACAAACAGAAAAATCAAAATCAAGTTCATATATGGGCAACTTTGGCTAAATATAATTACAAAATTTGACATGAATTACTTTTTTCATTAAATAGTAAATCAGTTTTATTCGGAATGTAATATAGTTTGTAGGTGTAATGGACCTAGCTAATATTCTACATTATTGTTTCTGTATTGTAATCAGAATTATCCACTATACATATAATATATTCTAAACAAATGGTTATTATTATAGCATAAGAATAATAATTTGCTATAAAATAATTAAATTTCAAATTTTTCTAGACGCCTATTTTATTATATATTAATAATAATAGAGCATTAATTTTTTAAACATAAGTATCATGTTTTAAAACTTTAATTAACTGTTAGGTAGGAACTAAACATACAAGTAGTTCGATGGGTAGGTAGAAAGTATAACCAGAGAATATGAACTAATATAGAATGCGCATCATAGCAAATGACAAAATTTCAGTTTCGGGTGCGGGCGGTAAGCAACAGGGGGAATTCGGTTAGCAGAACTTGAACAACGGAATTATGTTAAACTTCATATTCTTTACATTGCGAAAATATGCATTAAGTTGAACTTTTGGAACGTCGCGCCTATTCGTAAATTCTTGTTGCCTATTCGTAATTCACGTATGTCGTGTTTTTTGTTGTTGGCTTTCTGAAAGAAGCAATGGTTTGTATTTGCGATCAAGTCTGTTTTTGTATTTAYGAGTAAAAACAAAAATGCAGAAGCAATGACGCTTTGTAGTGTATATTTCAAAAGAATTTTAGCATTGAATTGACTTTTGTTTTTGAATATGCTCTAGTTAGAGCATGTGTGCATATGTTAATATGCGATTGATCTTCTACGTGAATGGATGAATTC
>NW_017537339.1:109934-113397 GCF_001853355.1 Bactrocera latifrons
TTTTAAGTAATTATCAAGATATTTTCTATAAAGAAGGAGAACATTTACCTTTCACTAATGAAATCCAGCATCGCATAATAACAAAAACTGAAACACCAGTCTATAGTWGGCTGTATAGATATCCGGTAGTACATCGCGCTGAAGTAGATCGGCAGATAAAAGAAATGCTAGCGCAAAATATCATTGTACCAAGTAATAGTCCATACAACTCACCTTTATGGGTTGTACCCAAAAAGGCAGACATAAAAGGAGTTCCTCAATGGCGAGTTGTCATTGACTATCGTAAGCTAAAAATCAAACAATCGATGACAAGTTCCCAATTCCGAATATGCAAGACATATTCGACAAATTGGGAAAATGTTCATACTTTAGTACTATTGATCTAGCAAAGGGATTTCACCAGATTGAAGTCCATCCTAACGATAGAGCGAAAACGGCTTTTTCCACAGCAGATGGCCACTATGAATTTAATCGCATGCCTTTTGGTCTTAAAACAGCACCCGCTACCTTTCAAAGATTAATTAATTACATTTTAACAGAATATATTAATAAAATTTGCGTTGTCTATTTAGACGATATTTTAATATTTTCCACAAGTTTTGAAGAACATATTTCTTCTATAAAATCATATTTAGTACATTAAGAACGTCTAATTTAAAAATCCAGTTCGAAAAATGTCAATTTGCCGAACTAACTACAAAATTTTTAGGACACATTGTATCAGAGGAAGGCATTAAGCYAGACCCTTCTAAAATATCAGCTATAAATAATATGAAACCCCCTACCAATGTTAAAGAGATAAAACAGTTCCTTGGTATGACAGGGTATTATAGGAAATTTATACGGGACTACGCAAAAGTAGCTTACCCTTGGTGCGTTTCTTGAAGAAAAATGCCATTTTAGATTTCAAAAATTTGGAATTCCTCAGGGCTTTTAATACCTTAAAAAAACTAATTACTAATGAACCTGTCTTACAGCCACCAGATTTCAGCAAAAAGTTTATAATACAAACTGACCACAAACCATTGACTTGGCTACATAATCTGAAAGAGCCTAATATGAAATTACAGATTTGGAAAATTCTTCTTAACGAATATGATTTCGAAATAACTTATATAAAAGGAAAAGATAATAATGTGGCAGACACATTAAGCAGATACCTTGAGCAATATAATGCAGATAATAAAACTATGTTCAATAATTTTGAAGGCGATAAAATGGAACGTGACGATAAAAATCATGAAAATATAGATACAATGTCCATAGATACCGCGCATAGTGCAGTCGAAGATAATTTAAAATATATATTCGTCACAGAAAAATGTATTAATTATTACAAAAATCAGATATACCTTAGCTATGGCCAGAAAAAAATATTTATATTAAAATCGTAAATAAAAAGTGCCAAATCCACGTAACGGTAACGAAAGATTCGAATTTAAAGGAAATCATGCGAAAAGTTTTGATAAATAAAGGAATAATGTGTCTTTTTTGCGAGAATAACGAGCTGTTTATAAAATTTCAATATCTATATGTAACTTTTTTTTTTTAAAATAATCTTATTATATACAAGTCAAGCGTTATTTTAAAAGAAATAACAGATAAAAATGAGGTTCTTACTGTAATAGAAAGCGAACATTTGCGTAATAATCGTAGGGGTATACAAGAAGTATTCCTCGAGCTAAAAAATAAATACTTTTACCCTAGGTTATTCAAACTATGTTATTAGTTATGTAATTAATAATTGTTCAGTATGCCAAGTAGCTAAATACGATAGACATCCCGTAAAAACTCAGTATCAAGTCACTGAAACTCCAACACATTTTAATGACATAGTGCATATTGATATTTGGTTTCCATGCAGAAATGCCATCCTAGAAGCTTTAAAGCAACGCATACAACATTTGGGAAAAATGAACAAAATAATCTTTGACAACGAGCGATGTATTTTACACATCGCAGTACGTTTATTTTTAAAAGAACACAATATAGACACACACACTTCTACAGCATATTACAAAACCGGAAACTCGGACATAGAGCGCCTTCATGGGACATTAAACGAACATTTAAGACTTTTAGAAGCTGATAAGGATAATAAAAACTTAGATATAGATGACAAACTTTTTAAAATATTTACCTTTTACAACAACACTATCCACTCTACAACCAAAAAAAAGACCTATTGACTATATTATTAAAAATTTTGATAAAGTTGAAATTGATAAATTGTGCAAAATATACGAAAACGAGAAAATTGAAAGAATTGAGAAATTGGATTGGATTGGATTGGAAAAATGCCAAGCCTGTTGAACAGGTCGACAATATTGCATGTAATAGAGAAATTGGCAAAAATAAACCTAAATACAAAAAACTTCTAGACTACAAGGAAAATGGAAATTATGTTACCGATACATCAAATAATCGTAAAACTAAATATTATAAAGCACAATTAAAAAGACGATATCACTTACAAGAATAATAATTACAAATGTAATAATATTAAGAAATATTTATTTTATTTATTAAGTAAAAATTTAATTTTAATTTGCGAGGTCGCA
Source organism: Bactrocera latifrons (assembly GCF_001853355.1). Classification (NCBI taxonomy): domain Eukaryota; kingdom Metazoa; phylum Arthropoda; class Insecta; order Diptera; family Tephritidae; genus Bactrocera; species Bactrocera latifrons. The sequence goes on from NW_017537339.1 coordinate 112,496, forward strand.
AATGTCTTAAGGGGGGAGGAGTCATATACCAATACTACCACTACCAACAACATACACTTCTCTCTTCATTCTTTCTTTACCTGTCTTACTTATCCTCTCATATCTCTTTTTCTCATTTCATAATTTCCATACTTGCTAATTGATCTTTCTTAAACTAAATTCTCTCTTTCCTTAAACAGTAATAACAAAACAATAAACATTTGCACTCATTAGTTTTAAGCTTACATACATTATGTTAACTTCCTAGCTGTAAGGATTGRAAATTGCAATAATTAATAAAGTTACTTTCGAAAAGAACGGACTTGTTATTATATTTTTTAGATGGAATGAAATTATCATTAAAATCTGCTCTTCTAATCGTCGAAGAAGTATTAAAAAATAATTCAGACAAATTTTCATTATGACAAAATCTTTAAACCAAGACAAATTAGAAAATATATTTGCTGTATTAAGACAAAAAGGCGGTAATAATACCAACCCCTCTGCAGCTGAGCTGAATAGTATTTTAGCCAGGTTATTGGCTTTCAAAATTATAAAAAATAGTTCATTTAGCAACTGTGAAGAGACGCAGGATTCAATGGATCAGGTAATTACCAKCGTTTCTAACAATGAACCGGAGTTGCTCGTAAATGAAGAAGAAGATAACAGCCTGCTATATGACTTCGATTTTAACGACCAATTGCATGAGAATTACTTTTTGGAAGACTCATTTTGTAACCAGTCAGATATTAGCTTAGAGCTGGTATCAATTAGATATTTTGTTGGATATGTGGCATACAAATCATTCCAAGGTTAAAATGTGAAAAATGTTGCGAGGAATTAAGGAAAAAAGATGAAGTTTTAACTTATGTATAAATTTAATTTTACAGCAGACATATAATTAATATCACATACATATGTAC
>NW_017537339.1:113656-117331 GCF_001853355.1 Bactrocera latifrons
TCATTTTCATTTTTATTTTATTTGACTGCTAAAATTGTGAGAAACGAAGCAAGGAAACGAGGAGTCATGCGGCTACAGTTATGGCTTCTGTGCATTGAATTTTCTGTAAAGTTAACAGCGAAATGAGCAAATTTTCTGCGAACTTAACAGCAAACTAGCGGGTTGTACCAGTATGACCCGCCATACAACGTCTACGTTGTACGAGATGCGCATTCTATATTACTTCATATTCTCTGGTATAACTGAGGTCTAAAAAACCGCTGCAAGCCCTCTTTTGTAATTAATTAAAATTTTTATAATCAAGAGCAAGAACGCAAMACCGCGGAATATTTAAAGAGGCGTTTAAATCCGGAGTATAGACCAGAGGAGCTGGAACGCAACACCGTGGAACATATAAACAGGCGTTTGAATCGGGAGTATAGAGCAGCGGAGCAGGAGCGCGACACAATAGGGCATTCAATCAGGCACTTGAATCCGGAATATAGAGCTCAGGAGCAGGAGCGCTACACAATGGATCGTTCTGTACGACGCCAGAATCCAATAAATAGAGAAGAAGATAGGCAACGAGATGCAGCATTGAGGAGAAGTCGTCGAGGAGATCCAATAGGAAGACGTCGTGAACAAATTTTAAATTCTTCTCAAAGAAGAGTGACACGCCAGCAAACCAGGCAACAACTTGCAAACGAGCAGAAATCAACGTTGGAAAGAGTACAAAAATCAAAGTAAGAAAGAGTACGCAAATCGTCAGTTGGAGAGCAAAAGGCAAGCCAGGAGGAATACCAGAAGACGTCTTGAACTTTCTCCTGATGCACTGCTAGAAGAACAAGCACCTCAACGTCGTGCTGTCAACATCTTTGATATGTACGCATTGTTAATAAAAAAAGGGCCTACTGAAATATGCGTGTGTTGTGGGGGCACTTGGTTCCCTCACCAAATAAAAATGTTAGAAAAACATCCGACCTTATTAAAGTTCACTCATTTGGAACATGCTAGAAAAGTTTTTTACTTGTCATCGAAGTTTCCACTTTCGGACCAAAAATATAAGTTTTGTAGCACCTGCTATCGGATCGTCAAACAAGGTAAAATACCAAATATCTGCCTCTCACAAGGATTAGAGTTTCCAGATATTCCGGAATGTCTTATAGACTTAACGTGTCTGGAGGAAAGGCTAATATCCTCGAGAATTCCATTTATGCGCATCATATCTTTAGGATATGAACGACAATGTGTTTCTGTTGTAGAGACAGTCACCATGCTACCACGAAGATTTGACAACAGCCATATTATTCAAGTGCATCTGAAACGTCGCTTAGAATATGACGCTATGATTGACGTTGCGCACGTGTGGACGTGCTTCTGTATATTTATAAGTTCTACGATTGGAGCGCATCAAAAATGCAATTTCTATTTGACTGCGCAAAAAGTCTGGATCAAGAAATATAACTGCTGCAAATGTGAGGAATGAAAATTTTGGCAGCAACCTTATTCAGCATGATGAAGGCTATCATATCCTCAAAGGACTTCGATCCTCCCCTGCGCATTGGGAGGCTGAAAAGAATAAAGTTTTAGCCATGATCCGTCAGTTTGGATTGCCAGCATTTTTTATGACAATGTCAGCTGCAAAGACAAAATGGCCGGAGCTGTTGGTCATATTAAAGAAACTAGTAGATAAAGAAAACATTTCGAAAGAAGAGGCCACCGCCTTATCAAGTTCTGAAAAGGCGACACTCATAAGGACAGATCCAGTTACATGTTCCAGATATTTCGACAATCGATTCCACCAAATGCTGAAATTCTTAAAAAATGGACTGTTTGGAGTACATTTAGTAGTCCGTTACTATTACAAAATTTCAGCATAAAGGATCACCATATTGTCATGGCATGTACTGGTTAAGCGATTCGCCGCAATTGGAAAGTGATGGAATCATCAACACAACTGAAGTTCAAACCGACCGACACATTACGACTGATGGGGACGATTTGGACTTACAGGAATTTATTCAGTACCAAAAACATAGACATGGTCGAGCTTGCATAAGAGACCTGCATGGAAAACAAGTGTGCCGATTCAACACGCCATATCCGCCGATGCCGCGGACATAAATTCTTTTCCACTTGGAGAATGAAGAAGGTATTGAGTAACACAAACTTCAATTTATAAAAATACAGGAACTATTAAATCTGACGGATCTCGGATAGATATTTGGGCTTAAGCCCAGACGTGAATTGGATGCTTTACAGGAGAATTCTACGGACATATATGTACCGAGTGTACTGGATCACTACTCTCAAAGGCCCGATCAATGGGAAGAACTTAGCAGATTTTGCAGCATGGTTCAGATTTTGAAAAACAAGTAGGAATATTTCTTTTAATAATGAAGACTACAATGAAGTAGAAAACACGAGGAAGACACGACACGTGCACAATGCACAATGTCAGTAAGAAGAAACTCTTCTACGAATATGTCGGAGGAGGTGCTGGAGTGGGCAAAACCCTGCTTATAACGACTATATATCAGTCTTTGACATTTCGCGCTAACAGTGTACCAAGAACGAACCCCGAAACAGCCAAGGTCTTACTCTGCGCACTCACTGGCAAAGCAGCATTTGGAATTGGAGGTCTAAGACTTCATTCCGTTTTTTCACTCCCCGTCAACGAGCCCACCGTCGATCTTCGGCCCCTCAATAGTGACACATTGAACACTATTCATGCTAATCTCATAGATATTAGGCTTATAATAGTTGATGAAATTTCAATGGTTGGAGCAAAGATGTTTGAGTATTTAGATTGTAGGCTAAAGCAAATTTTTAGGAGCAGTGCTTACTTTCTAGGCATTCCAATTATCGTGTTTGGAATTTGTTAAAACAGTTGCCACCAGTAGGAGATCGATGGATATTTGCACCAAATGGCAATGATCATTACAGTGCAATTACAGGAACTCCGCTGTGGGATCAATTTCGATATTTCGAGTTCACCGAAATAATGCGTCAGCGTGAAGATCAAGAATTTGCCATCGCTTTAAACAACATGTCAGAGGGAAATATGACCCACGCTGACATCCAATAATTAAAAGCAGGGAAAAGACCTCTAACGAGATACCCAATGAAGCCATCCATCTCTTTTATTCAAATGCTGGAGCAAATAATTTCAATTCAATAAAACCGGCGAACACTATGACCGACGAGTTCATTTCGACTGCGAAGGATACTATTAAGTCAAGTTCCTTAACAGAGAGAAAACATATTAGAAGCTGTGAAGGGTTTCAAGCCATCAGAAACACAGGGAATGGCGCATACATTGCAGCTCAAAACATCGATAAAGTATGTATGTGCTACAGGGGAACTAATGCATGTGGATACCGAATCGTCTGGATCTGAAAGCACAGTGGTGCGACTATGGATGAAATTCGCAGAACCAAGAGGTGGAAGCTTTGAACGTTCCAAGCAGCCGCATAGTCGCAATGCAGATTGGACACCAACGTACGCTCAAGTTGCGGTTCATCTAGAGCAGCCCGTCCAACATAATTTTGTGAAGGGCCAGGTTTATCATTTTCATAACCGTAGTGGGCCAAAAGTGGGCGAGACGCATTTGCAGACAGAAAAAGAAAGAGGCCGAAATGCGTGAGTATGAAGAGCTTGATAAGCTGGCCGATAGGGGTAATGCTCGAAAATTCT
>NW_017537339.1:119061-121042 GCF_001853355.1 Bactrocera latifrons
ATTGGCGCCACGTAGCGAAAAGAAGAAACGACTGGCGCGCTGTTGTTAACTCGGCTATAATCGCGTAAGCGGTGACTACGCCAATCAAGAAGAAGAAGAAGTGGGCCAAAAAAAAAATAATAAAATGACCTTCAGTTTTAGTATATTTATTTATTTATAAAAAGCAACATCACATAAATCTTAATATATTAGTATTAATGTAACTATGGCCTTAGCATATAAAGATATTCTTATTCTTAAAATCTAATTAATGAGATGTCTGATATTTTTTCTATTTGCACAGCGCATCTATGTCAGCTGGAGTTTTAGAATTGGCTATGCGCAAAATGCCTTTAAGATGGCTATCTAATAAAGACGATCTGGTTTTAGATTTGTTAAATTTCATACGAGAAAACAGCTGCTCGCAAACATATGTACTACCAAATAAAGAAATTTGTTGAATAACCAGCTTAGTAAGGTTTGGGTATTGACTGGGTATAATATACTTTTTGTAAAATTCAATTAAGTTTGGAAGACAATTATTATATGCTGTTTTTGGATGAGAGCTGCTTTGCAATTCTATTAACTCTAGCTGTAAATTCAGCGCAGTGCCTTCAATTTCAACATCAAATGGATTATGAAACACTTTCAGGCAGGTACGGTTAAATTGTAGGCGCTTATAGGTACCGATGAGTAAATTTTACTCACTTCAGAATTTTTACGTTATTATCTGATTTATTTTGTAAAGTGTAGTTTTAAATGAAAAAAATTTAAAGCCAGCATATAATATAAGTGTAGTTGTTGACTAAAATATATAAAGTAAGCAAAAATAATACTTTATTATTAATTTTTGACGATTATGAATGCATACACATTTTTCAAGCACAGTCAGGGCACTTTTTTGGGCATGTTCACCGCAAATAGCTAATCCAAAATTGCAATAAGTTGTGGTGTATCTACGTTTGGTATAACTTAAAAATTACAGTACTTTCTTACTTTTGGTCTTCTCCGGCACTATGGGCCTCTTGACTTGTGCCTACAATACTTTGAATGGATTTTTTCAACGCCAGACTCATGTTTGTATTAGTAGCTAATCTTTTCCTTTGAAATCCTTCTGTTAACTCCTTGTGTAGAGATAACATTAAATTAAGTCGGGATTCTGGCTTTTGACCATGGCTACACATGTTGTGCGCGTAAACGATGTATGCGTTTATTGCAGCTATGTTCATCATATTTTGGAAAGATGCTAGAGGCCACATTCTGGTTTTCCTGCCATGGTTAATGTTTTGGCACATCTGATCAAAACTGTTTACTCTTCCTTTTGCTGAATTGTACACATGCACTATTTCTGGTTTTCCAGTGGTCTCATGAATACTACTCGTACAGTGCATACTAGACACCAATAATACAAGTTTATTATTATTGGGCTTGTATGATAAAACTGTCAAATCCTCATGAAATATAAACAATGAAATGGATGCGGTTCGTTTTTGAAACTTTGTATCTGTAGGTTCAATAGGCAATTGTGGTTTATTTTTTTTTTTTTATTGTGCCAACAGTTGTTATTTTGTATTCATGATGGAGACGTTGAATGAGTGGTACACTCGTAAACCAATTGTCTATCGTGACATTTCGATTGGTGCCCTTTACATTTTTGCGCAGTTCAATAACATAATATTCACCAGCAGCCATTGTAGGAGGTACACTTCCGTTTCCAAGGTAAACAAAGGCATATACTTTGTTCCGCTATCACAAGACATGACAATTTTGATCCCATACCTGTTCGGTTTAGAGGGAATATACAAGTTAACACACCATAGTAGCCAACAACAAAAGAACAGCAACAACACGCTTCCGGACAACATTTCAATTCCACCGAAATGACGCTGACGATGCGTCTGGAGCTAAGCGTGCGAAAATTATTTTTCAAACTACAGAAGCCAGGTACTCCACTGCCAGCGATATTGCTGACGACGCGCTCAACGAGTTGCGCGTGACAACA
>NW_017537340.1:0-10304 GCF_001853355.1 Bactrocera latifrons
TGTTTAGCAAAACAATCAAAATATTCCAATACAAATACAAAAAATGCCTGCTGCAAAAACACACTCACTTCACATAAGCACCACACACACATGCGTTATCGGATTTCAACCAAACTTCACATAAACCATATATGAGCCACTACCTATGTASTGTATAAGTTTGGTTGAAATCGCAAGACGCGTTTATGAGTAGTYCGGCGACGTACATATACGAACTTATTTTTATATATATAGATATACCACGGTGCTACGATGATTGGTCGAAGAATTTTGATGTTACTGCTATTCGCATGCCCCACAGCTCACATCCATAGGTAAATATTGGTTTTAAAACTATGTTGCATATGTGACCTGGTCTACGAAGAGGGAGCTAACGTGCGAAAACTAGTTTTCTAGGAAACAGCTGTTAAAAATAAACAAGCCGTTTCGTCAGTTTCTCGTTATCTCATTAATTGTTTTCCTTTCCAGAGGATTCAAGGACGTCCAGTAAGTGTTGTTTTTGGTCGGAATATTATTATAGTTYATCGTGTAAGTTGCTAGTGTAGAACATTTAAAAAAGTAATACTGAAGAAGTGACGTTTACTCTAATACCGCGCAGCTGCTGTTGTCTTGTTTTCATTCGTCTCTCTTTCCGGATGTTCTGTTATCACATTTGTGTAAGTGTTTCTGTTGATTATCGTCTTCGCATTTCGCATGAAATGAAACATAAGTRTTGATGAGGAGTTCAGTGCCATATACGGACAATATTTCCATGAAAGGGATGATGAAAACAATGAAGAGAGCGTTTATAACGAAGACGAAGTATGTGCTTCTCAGGCAGAAGATGACACCGAATAAACTTTTGTTAAGATTGACCTGTCTGTTGTTGAAGTAAAGGAGGAGGAGCTGGTAACAAAATTTCTGTCAAAAGATTGTTGTAATAATAAATGTCATACACTGATACCACGGGAAACCATCGAGAGTACGCGGAACAATTGTTTAGAGATGTCGAAAAATGAACTTGATTTAGTGATACTAAGTCACATCGAAGTTGGAATTATGAGTAACGAAAAGCTAGAAAGTGTATACGTAAAGCTTGCTGGGCGGAAGAAATATGGACAGAGACAGGATACACAAGTTATGAGGCATAAAATTACATTTATCTTCAACAGAGTACCTGTTTGTCGTTCGTTTTTCCTTTTTGTWCATGCGTGTGGGAGGAAGCGTTACGAACATTTAGTACGTCATTTTGCCGCACAGGGTGTAACAGTGCGCCAACGCGGACTGGCAAATAAACCGAGTACAAATCCAAAGTCATTTAAACCGGCTGACATCGAAAAAGCTGTTCAATTCATCGAGTCTATAGCCGATTTAATGGCTCTTCCACTGCCCGGACGACTCCCAAAATTTAAGGATTTTCGGATAAGGACATTTTTAGGGAACTTTCAAACAAGTTATGACTTTTTGGATTCTATCACGTGAATATCATCTTCCATCCGAATGAACTAAAAAGTGAAAATTGATTTTTTGACGCCTAAGCCCAGTTTGAGCGAGAGTTAATAAACCAGTGAAGAGAACCTGCCTTTARCTTAAGATAAGTCCTTTTGTGGCTTCGCCAAGTAAGTCGCTTATGCAGATGGACTCCTAAGTAAGTAACATTATGGCTTTGTGGTATTTGTACGTTGTTTAGTGTTAAAGGCGCACAGGTGCTTTTCTTTAAAGTAACTGTAACATGCACACATTTTTGCTCGTTAATCTTTATACTCCAGTTTGCGAGTCAGTTGACCACAGCTTCAATATTATTTCCCTGGAGCTCATTTGCATGAATTGGGCCCTTGGAGCGGCTGATTATTGCAGTGTCATCGCCAAAAGTAGACATAATCAAGCAGTCATTTATTGAAATATCTGAAGTGTGTAAATCATACAACATTGAGTCAAGAATACCGCCTTGTGGTACACCAGCTTCAATCATTTGGGCTTCAGATGTAATAGTGTTACATCGAACTAAAAAATTTCGGTCATAAAGGAAGCCGAATTAAATGCGTTTTTCACATCGAGTATTAATACCCAGTATTCTTTCTTGCCGTACATCCACCTATCTCCTTCTATGGCRTTTTCCGCAATAACTGTGAGCTTCYTAAATGCGTCAACGGTTGCGTTGTTTTCGGAAGCCGTACTTGTTGTTAAATAAGCAGCAATCCTCTCCTTCTGGATTATATTTCATTCAAGCTTCAGGATCTTGTTCGTGATTTGATCCAGGTCTGGTGCTTTGGAATTACCGAACCGTTCAGCAGCTTTTAGCACTTCGGGATCATTTACTTGTGCTGTATCTGTGGTCTCTGCGTTTTCAGGAAGTAGCCTTCCGCATTCTTGGCTTCGCTTAGGGAATAGCGTTCTAAAACATTTTTAAGGAACTTGAAACAATTCGGTGATTGCCTCTTGTCCCCTCCTGTCTTTCCCTACGATTTTATAAGCTTCGCTACAGGGGTTTCGTCCAATTTGTCGCATAGCATTTGGAGCAAGAAGTTTTGCTCGCCTTTTTGAGGTCACTGCACTTTTTTCTAAAGATTTCCCTCCGTCTCATACAACCGCCGCTGCTTATGCTCTCAGCTAATCGATTTTATTGTTCCACCAGTAGACTGACTTTCTTGAGCTGTTTGCTTCCTTGTGGCCATGGCCGCATCGCAAGGTATGATCTAACAGCAGTTTGGCCTGATGATCTACGCCAGTATCTTACTTCAGGGTTTCTTTCGACTTAAATTCGAAAATATCCTCATCAAGTTTTTCAATCTTCCACCTTTGGATTGCACTTTTTGGGCGATAACCGGTTCTTCGTAGTCCCTGCGCGTGTTTGCTGATGTTTATCATTATAGCCAGGTGATCGCTCTGGGTATATATGTAGCACACCCTCCAGTCGGCTAGTTCAGCAAATTAAGATTTTATTAGCAAATGATACGCCAATAGTGGAATCATTCTTTTGAAAAGGGTTCATTGTCCCTGTATTCAGTAGAACAGCGTGTAGCACAGCGAAGGCTTTAATCAGTGCACTTCTTCTCTGGTTGGTAACSTCGCTTCCCCATTCTATCGCAAAGGAATTCAAATCCTCCGCAATTAGGTTTAGTGTAGTTGTCGTCGTATCTTAAACAAGCTCGTCTAGTATTTTTTCATCTTCAACAAGTGATATGTTAGAGCTTTAGAAATGAATTGCATATGTTCCTGCATAGTAGGCCGTTCCAACTATAGGCTTTTGTTAGAACGATTTGTCTCCTCATATCCATATTGCTACCTTTTTTATGATATCAAAAATTAAATTGTCAGTTCAAAAATTATTGCTACGTCGATGTTATGTTCATTTTTTCGGCTTCCTATTTAGTGTTCGGTGTTCGTTTTCCCACTCTTTTTGCGCGCAATGCAAAAGGATTTATTAATAGAGGATTTCACAAAGTGGCCCTCCTCTCCGCATTTTATAGAGCATTTACTCCTGCCTTGCAAGTTACTGCTCTCCTTCGCCAYATGTCCATATTCCTAACTCCTAAATCACTTCTTCAGTTGAGCCTTCTCCTTTATTCTGATCTTCATGTGTCGTTTTAGGTTCTTAGAGGGTCCTCCTCCAAATTTGCTTGCATTCACATCGCCTTTTAGGTGTTAATTGAACAACCTCTGGCTGGCTTGACTCGTTACACTTTAATTCATTCTGTCGGGTATGCTCATCGTATGCGCCAAGTGTGAAGCTCCGCGATTGACCCGAGTAATTCCCGTATGAAATTGTTAATGGAGCACTGTATCGGGCGCATCATATCAGTTAATTTCTGTATCATATCTCCTAGCTCCATCATGTGGTCTCGTTTGCTTAGTCTTCTCTTTAGTGACGGCGTATTTTTTGCAGCCCGATGAACGATCTATCCACCGATAGCTCTTTTGCAGCCGATCTGGGCAGTTGCAAAGCCTTCTTACTAAATAATCAATATTTTTGTGTTGTCGTTGTAAGTTTTTTCCACTATTTTCTCCATTAATCAGTTTTATCAACGCATCCACTGGAACCGTGCAGGTGGAATCGAAACCAACCGACATGTATGTATGTATGTTCGTTGATTTGCTTACATTAGATTGGTAAAGGTAAATCATTTTTATGGTAAGTATCTTGTTGTAGAGTATATCAAAAATATCGTTGGTATACCTGATGTACAAGTACTCGTATGATTCTGATACTAAGTATGTATGTGTACAAGTACATTCACTTTTTATTGATCACCAAACTTTATTGTAAATGCACGTACATATGTACATACGCTTGGCTTTTGCCTCAGATATCCGGCCACCATTTTCATAAAGCAATGTTAAATCCCTCTACTTTTACTATTATGCCTAAAGTTAAAAGCTTTACACTTTGAAAAGCCCAATTGTTGTGAGTTTGAATAAAATGGGGAGATAAGAGTGGTCGAAAAAAACGTATGTCTTCTTCGAATTGATTCGACTTTATAAAAATATATATGTTTAATTTACATCATCTTCTTTAGTAAGTTTCAATTCAGCTTTATCAATGTATCCTAAGCAATGCGGCGAGACAATCACCCTACTTACTAATTTTTATGATACGACATATCTCATCATTTTGTCCTCTATACTACTTTTTTTACAAATAAGARGTTGTCAAAAAAGTCTTGCGGTATTTTTTTTTTCTTATTGAATTTTCAATTGTTCATAAAATTTTTTTTGATGACTCGTGCCCAGCTCTTGACTRATGCTACGGCTGCTACAATGCCAGTCTCTTTCGACTAATTCAGCGATTTTATCGATCGATTATCGATTTTCGACGACAGGCCTTCCGGAGCGTGGCGCATCTTCGAGCACCTCTACACCAGAACGAAAACGTTGAAGCCATCGTTGTGCGGTGGAAATGGGAACTGTATCGTGCCCATTAACTGCACAAACTTTATTTATTTAATTTTAAATATGWACTGTCTATTTAAGATAGTAGTCTGGTAACTTATGCTTATTTTCATGACTTCTTTGGAAGGTGGTTTTTTATAGGAAACCAACAATTAATTATCTTGAATATTTAGAATGTGTTTGTCTACATATTGAAAATATAAAAAAAATGATTTGAAAAAATTTAATACTTTATTACTATTATTATTGTCACTCATGTGATATGAAATATTTTTCATTATTCTAAATCTATAGACATGTCATTCTGGTCAGAAGTACTGAAGTTAAATTTCAAGGGTAAATAACAAAATGGCGGACTTTGAAAAAACTCCTTTTATTTTAGCAAAGAAAGGGTTGTAAAATAAAATGTTAGAAGTGAAAATAGTTCTTGTTGGTACCGACGAGAGCTATAAGTGTGTGGAACAGCCTGTCGAAATTTGAAAGCGATCGGTTCAGTGGAAAAAAAAGTAAGGATCCGGGCTGACCAAAAAAGTTGGAGATAATTCAGATGGGCATCACACACATAATAAAAATATCCGTGTCACTAACGTTTATAAAAAAAATGTAATTTATTGTTATAATCTTTAACTTTGTACAATATTAATTTAAAGTTAAGTTATATGTTGAATGTTTTAAAAATTTAATTTCTAATTATTAAATCATGGGGATCACAGTACAAGTAATTGCAGCGCGTGGGATTGGTTTCGAAAAAACGAAAGTTGATGAGCGCAGTATATCGAACGAATTGCTTAGAACGAAACGTTTAGTACGAAATGTTGTGGACGTAACAAGTTTCCTATCCTGCTCTCCATCCTTTTCGTTTAGTGGTACAGGTGTGGTGAGTTGTGTTATAGTAATCAGCTGTGGTGAATTCCGTTGTTGCATTACGATGCGCCAGTTTTACCGGCTACAGGGGGTGGATGCTTAACTCATTTAAACATCCTGGGCCCCATAGGCGAATATTTTGCCTAGTTTTATATGTATAACTTGGGACATGTAATTCGGCTCACTGTTAGTGGAGTAGCCGAGGGCGCTGAATATTAGCTGTAAGAAGCGATTTTGGTTTTAATAAAGAATTGTATTTTGTGTATGTATTGATGCTTGAGGTAGCAATTGCTTTTACCTGTTTTGACCACTTATTGTATTATTATAGCAAAAGAGTTGTGTGCTTTTATTAATTTTAGTAGCAGTTGTTTATAATTTCTTATTTTATCGGTTTGATATGACAATTGTTTCTTAGTTGTCTTTTTCGGCCAATGAAGCACTACGTCTGGCTCAGATGTGGCCAGAATGGGTACGCCTTAGCCCTGGGGTTAGGACTTTGAAATGACTATGAGTGATCTTGCGAGAGAGTGGCCGGTCATTGCGAACGGCTTCATTAGAACTATAATTTTTTAAGGRGATGTTCAAGTTGTCCCAAGTACGCTTATGAGGAGCGCTTATGTAAGAACGATAAGAACGACCTTTGCTTTCTTTTTTTTTAAGTCTAGGCGCGTCAAAGTATCGCATTGGGCATATGGTGCTCGTTGAACCTTAATTTTGTTTAAGATTTTATTTATTTCGAAAATTTACGAAAAATGTCGATTTTTCGACTTTTTGATACAACTGTGTTACATACATATATGTTATGTTTTAGTGCGTATGCACCAATTTGGCGTTTAGTAGCCCGTCACCACTCTAGGATTTGTTCAGAATTGGTTTTTTGTTTTCATTATTGGCGAAAGCCATCCTGCGGGGGCCGAAAAGTTGTATGTKCTTTTAATAATTGTGGCTCTAATGRTAGTCGTACGACGTACAGGGCATTATTTGATCGAGTAGTTGTGGCTGTCGAGTAGCCCTTACAATACGGATCTTCTAGAGTTTTATTTAATATTCGGGGAAGTTTCCCTATCTCTTGGAATTTAATTAATTGTGAATTAAAGTTTGCATTATCTTCAACTTCAGTTGGTATGGTGGTAACTGGTTCTGAAACTAGTCCACTTAGAACCCAACCTAATATAGTGTTTTGYGCTAGAAGGGTGGTTGATATTTTTTCAACACCTTTAAGTAATACTTGCGGTCGCTGCCTGATAAAATATCTATTTGAGATGGTTTGTTGCAGTCGCGATCTGCTAGTTTTAGATGTGAGACCTTCTGCCTATGTCTGCTTTCTATGTAATAGCTTGGAAGCATATTTGTTAATTGCGGTAGGACTATAGCTTCTGCTTTAATTCGCTATTCCGCTTGGGGGGAAATTAGCGTAATGGGACAGATTTTATTTGAGTTTTGGATTACTCTTCCGCCCATTCCCGTAATTTCAAAATTTGATTGTTTTGTTGACAATTTTGGTCTGTTTTGTGCCTTAGACGTTATGAATGATCGTTGCGATCCTTGGTCTATTAAGGCTCTGAGTTTGAACAGTAGTACCCTATTTTGATTTTTGCTGTGTAGCGTTGTCGTTTTCAATACCTTTGAGCAGCATGGTACTTCTTGGCAATTTTTAGAATTTTGCTTTTCGGGATTTGCTTTTGCAATTAAACCCGTGGTTCTTTGAGTAGAGCGCTTTTTTGGGGTGAGATAGGATATCTGCTGTAATGAAGTATTGAGTTGTGTCTTCGCTGTCAATATAGGCAGTGAAATTTGCTTTTGCAATTATTAAGATTGTGTGAGTGGGACAAGCAGTTAGTGCAGAGTCTTTTTGATCTGACAAAGTTGTTCCTTTCGTTGACATTTTGAAACTTCTCGCAAGTTTTAAGCTTGTGCTCCCTTGTGCACAGTTCGCATGACATATGTTTTCTTTGTTCTGATGTGAACGATTGCGTTTTGTAAATGCTTCTGCTTATATTGTTGTTGCTTCCAGCTTGGGGTCTATTGAAGCTTCTATTTTGCTCTTGTTTAATGTTTTTATTTCTGACAATTTTTTCTTCTAACCTTTCCGCAATCTMATATTGGATGGTGAGAAAATCTTTCATTTGTTACCACGTTGGGCACTTTTTTCGGGATGAGAGCGATTGCTCCCATAGAAGTAACGACTTTTCTGGTAATGCGGCGATGCAAATGTTTACCAGAATTGGGTCGCAGCTGTCTGAGGGGATATTTAGTCTCGATAGCACCGAAAAACAATTTGAAACAGTGGATTCTAGTTTAATGAATTCTACACTTGTTTCGTTCTTAATTTTTGGCAAGTTCATTAGTGTCGTTACTTCTTTATCGACCAGTATTTTTTCGTTTTCATATCTTGCTTTCAGAGCTTCCMTAGCCAAATTGAAATTATCGTCATTTAATGCGAACTGTTTTACTAAGACGCCTGCTTGACCTTTTGTCTTGTATCGGAGGTGATACAAGTTTTTCGCTTGTGATAATTTTGGCTGGTTGATGTAAACGGCTGTGAACATATCCCGGAAGGACGGCTATTCTTCATAACCTCCATAAAATGTTTCTGCGTCACATGCGGGCACCTTGAGGTGGATGCCTGAACTTGCCTTTTGACTGTCTATTTCTGGCAGCTCTACTCTACTGCTTTTGCTTTTATTATCTTTAATTGATCGGAGATCATCGCTTTTGTTTTGGTCTAAACAGTTTTCGTAAATATCGTAAGCCGATGATTTAAAATTTTGAGGTAGATCTGAATCGTCAGATTCTACTGTGGCGTCATGAGCCGATTGGAGTCGTATCCAAAAATTGTTGAGATTTATAATTTTGATTTCTARKAACGATTCCGAGTTTTCGAGAATCGGTGAAGAGGCAAATCTAGTCCAGTATCTTGTTAAACTGTCACTTTCTGAAATAAATCTAGCAATCTCATTTGAGCGTGTAGCTCCAGGTGTACTTTGATTTTTGTTATTATGAACCATTTTTTGCAAACATTTGATGTCCGAATGATTTTTTATTTAGGTACACAATAATACTTGGACTATATGTCCAATATGTATGTATGTATGTGCGTATGAAGTTGCTTATATTTTGTGCAATTGAGAGCTTGTCGAAGAGATCAATATGCTTTGTACATAAGTATGCACGAATTGTCTGTTAGTTTATGATTATGCTTTGTTCGTAAGCAATTGAGAGCTCGTATGAGAGATCAATTCGCTTTTTGTAAGCAATCCTGCTTGTTTTTGTTTGCCAAAGGACAAGAGGTATTATCGGATAGATGCCAATCTGGAATTTAAAAGGACTTGTATGTTTAGATATACATAAACGTATGTTTCAATGTATATTGTTTAAATTTATTATTATTTTCTATACTTATGCTTTTGGTATGGTTGTGTTCACAAAGTTATGTTTATTTCGTGAAACTCTTTTTTTGTTTTGTGGTATTCGGCTCAATAAGCGTATTCTGTGAGGTTTACTTTACCGGATTGTTTAATTATTTAAGAAATATAACGATCACCTTTTTATGAAAATTATTTAAAATTATACGTATTGTACCCAGTGTAGGGTGTAAATTCGAAGGTGGTGCCTTTGAAGAAAATTAGCGCGAAAACGGATTCGGTAAACCAGATGTTTTCCGTATGCACTATTATCTTTATATACTGATGTTTATATATTAATAAGCAATATGTATGTATGTAAAAAAAATATATTTGCACAAGGTAGAGATGCTTTTTGCCTTCGCTTATAAATTTAAAGCAATCCTGCTTATTACTTTTAAGTATAAGAGGTACTGGCAGATACTAGTGCAAGTAAATTTGAATTTTTATTTTGTTTGAGCGTTAATTGTGTTTAGACTACAGGATGGTAAGCTAGTACATAGGCATCGAAAAATTTGGTATTTGTGGTATGTATGTATATGTGTATATATTATACTGAACAGTTTCGGGTTTTCCGATAAATTAAACCCAAAATTTAGTACCGTTTGGTAACCGCAATAAATTGTGAAATGGAAAGTGATATAGGTTTTATATTCCTATATATACATACATACATATGTGCATATAATATATTAAAGGACTTGATACGGTCACTTGGTATTATGATGTGATATGTTTTGCAGGGTATATTTCTTCCTGTGTTTTGTTCCTCTTTCCTTGCTCCAGCTGGCTACCTCCTTCTGCTGTTGTTTTGTTGTGTGTTTACATATTTGTTGTAATGTTCGCGCGCGTTTTTTTCTTTTTTGTTTGTTTTATTTGTGTTTTAGTTTTTCGCCCCCGATCTGTGATTAAGCTTATTGTTTAATTTTCGCTTTCGCACGCGATTAGTTAGTTAGTCTATGTTTTGTGTTTAGGTAATRCCCGTTAGTTTGTTGCTGTCGTCTTTGTTGAAATTGTTTTTTGTTCTGTTTGGGTCACTGCACTTTGTTGATTTTTGGTTGTTAGATACAAAAGTGTATGTCATATGTACATATGTATATTTCTCTGTTATATACAAATTGTTATAATTGCCATAAGCCACTTCTATTATTTCGAACACATTTGTAC
>NW_017537340.1:11035-12072 GCF_001853355.1 Bactrocera latifrons
CTCAAACAAACCAGCGTATATATGTATGTTTGTGTGTGAACTTGTATACATATCGACGCAGATTTTTGCAAGCCGCGTACAAATATTTTTTTACATTCATGACAAATACAGTCAATCCGGGTTATGTGCAAGAATCTAAGATACAGATTTTTGTGGTTTGTTAAAAATAAGAATATAATATGGCACATAGGCGGATATTTAAGCGAGTGGTACTTAAAACAATAATTTCTATATATTTCAAAAAACAAACCGTGAGATGCAGCAAGATATAATATAGGCTGTTAAGAGTGTTGAGGGAGGAATTTGATTTTCATTTAAGCGGAGTACTACTTAAACTGGATTCACTGTACACATAAATCAGAGGAAGAATATTGAATATTTTCTTTGGCACATTTCTAGACTTGAAAATCGACAAATAATCTATGTCGTCAATTTTATTCTAATATATTTGAATACTTATATTTGCGGGGTCGTCACTTTTTCYTTCTCATACAAATATCAGAAATTGTTCAATTYATGATTTTTAGCTTTTGCCATCGTCGCGAAAAGACGCTTGTAGGCAAAGGCATGCTCGGGGAGATGTCATGATGTTTGTTTTTATGAATGAAGCAAGTTTGCCTGTTGAAAGTCGCTTGCGTTCATGAATGAAAATATTGTTGTTGTGTACTTTTCTACAAATTTGAGCATCGACTATTAATCTGCCATATTGACTGGTGACGCTGCTGATGCTATTTCGGACGTTTGTTGTTTTTGTAGAACAATATTTGTAGTTTATGCGAGTGACATGCATATCTACATGTGATCGCATAAGTATGTATGTTGTGTATGGATTATTTGCGTGGGAATGTCACACGCACATATTTACATGTGTACGCATATAACGATATAAACGATTTTTGTTTTTGTAAATCAATGTTTGTAGTTTTTGCGGGTGACATATCTACATATGAACGCATTTCTAATGTAATTGTGTATGCATTATTTGTGTGCCAATGTCATGCGAGCATATTTATGTGCATATGAGCAGCGCGCACATG
>NW_017537340.1:12732-47414 GCF_001853355.1 Bactrocera latifrons
AAATAAAATTATTATGAAAGTTTGTTATATATATGTAACTATATATGTATGGTACTACGAAAATTGCTTTGAAAAGTAATTTAATTCAAATGTATTCAATTGCACATGTATTTATTAATATGAACAAACAGAATTCATACGAATACACATGTTCGCATAYAAACGTATAAAAATATAAGCAAAAGAGCGAACATACGTCTGTTAGAGCAATATATAGTTTTGAGCATAATTTTTATTTCACTCTCAGCTCTGAAAATACGTAGATGCTTTACTGATGGTTTACGCTGCTTCCACACCTCAAATGGAGTACGAGAATTCAATGCCTTCGTTGAGCATCTATTTCGTGAATACACTGYGGTTGTACAGCTTCAGCCCACAAAAATTTACCACGATTTGCATGAATGAATAAACTTTTGGCCATTTCGACTATGGTTCGGTTGGCTCGCTTCGCAACACCATTTTGCTGGGGTGTATACGGGGCAGTCAACTCCCTCTTTATACCACAACTTTTCAAAAAATTATCAAATTCACTGTTAATATATTCCTTACCATTATCACTTCGTATGGCTTTTATCTTACAGTCCATTTGGCATTCAACAAGGCTTTTAAAATTTCTAAATTTTTCAAAAACTTCACTTTTGGCTTTCATAAAGTATACAAATGTCTTTCTAGAAAAATCGTTTATAAATGTAACACAAAATCGATTACCATCTAGCGATTTAACATTCATAAGCCCACACACATCTGTATCCACAAGTTCAAGTACTTTCTTCGTTGAACGCTCAGTCTTTTGTACAAATGGTAATGCACAAACTTTCGCTTTATTGCACGTATCGCAATTCACTTCTTTTGGTATACCCTTTAATTTCATACCATGAACTAATTCTTTTTCACTGAGTTCACGTAAATTTTTAAAATTCAAGTGACCGTATCTGTTGTGCCACATTGTATCTTGCGAGTTAGTTAACATATTTACAACACCAACAACTTTTTTTTGAATATATAAATATAAGTTATTTATTCGYTTTGCTTTTAACACTAATTGTTTTTCTTTATTTCTCACTAAAGCCGTTTCTTTTTCGAACATARTGTAATTTCCGAACTGCGCTGCTATACTCAACGACAAAAAATTCATGCGTAGCGCTGGTACATATAAAACGTTTTGTAATTCTATTTTGCGTTTTTCACTTTGCAGTAATACAGTACCTGTACCGTATGATTCAACATATTGATCAGCTGCTGACATTATTTTTGCTTCTTTCTTAGTAAATGAAATAAACAAACTTTTATTACAGCACATATGAGAAGTAGCGCCATTGTCGATGCACCAAATGTCTTTCTTCTGCTTTTCTTCAATGCTTCCAAACATTAAGCAGTTTGATGTTTCTTCATATGCAACCCCTATGTTGCATACTTTGTTTGAACTTCGGCATTCACTTGCTCGATGACCCGATCGTTGACAATTGAAGCATTTCCCCTTAAATTTCTTTTGCTTCTTTACTTCTTTCGTTGCATCGCATTGCCAATCGTGTGTTCTAACGCTGCTTTGCTGCTTTTGCGCTGCATATGTGCTTTTGTTTGCACATGCATACACTGCTTGCATGTCCTCTCTTTCATTTTGTTSTTGCCTACGCGTACCTTCTTCAAGAATTTTAGCTTTGACTGTGTCAAGAGTTGGCAATTCGGCGCGAGTGCCAACAAAAGTTTCCCACGAGCCAGGAAGACTTGACAACAACATTATGACTTTCAAATCATCCGCTATTTGTATGTTTAATTCCGCTGGTTTGTCGACCGTTTCGGCAAACAACTGTACATACTGAACCACGCTATCATTTTGCTGCATATTCAAACGCAACAATTTTTTATATAAGTGCACTTTTCTTATTGGACCAACTGGCATATGAATTTGCTTAAATTTTTGCCATGCTTCTGATGCCGTTTTGCACGATTTATATGCAATAATTGCGTCGGTTTCACATTAAGGAACAAGCATGCCAACGCCTTTTGGTCTGCTGTGTTCCATTTTTGAACATTTTGAGGTGTTGCCTCCTCTGGTTTTTTATCACTAATAACGTTCCACAAATCTGTGGTAATTAGCACACTGCGCACAGATACCGACCAGACGTCGTAATTATCTTCTGCAAGTTTTTCGATTTGCAGAGATTAACTCATTTTAAAAGCTTATTTAAAAACCGCGCACACACGAAATTGAAAATTCACTTCAGTTAATATTTGTCGTTACAACAAATGGTGCCGTATGAGTTCTGATCTGGGCCCATAACCATTGTTGCATATTACCACTGATAATGAAACACAGTGTTTAGAGTTTAAAGGTTTAATAAGAACTGAACTGAATTCAATGTACAATGTAATAAGYCATTTACGGTTACAGTTAGGAATCTATGATACAGATAATATCATTTAGAAGGTTGCCATATTAATAATATTAAGATTACAACTTCAACAATAAATAAATAATTTTTGAAAAAACACAAAATTCGCGATACTTTTTGAACACACCTCGTATTATGATCCTGCCTGTCGTCACTTTCCATTGGCTTAAACAAGCAGTTTTTTTCCTACTACATTCACTATTCCTCTTTTACTTCTGTGAGGACTCACAGRGCGAATTGTTTTTATTTCAGGTTCTAAAATCTGTATTTCATTCGGTAAAAATTCTTCACACTGAATCGTATTGTTGTCAAAGTATTTTTTTACTGATTTGGTAATTCTAAAATGTCTAATAGTTTACGATATACAACTTTGTATTGCTTCATTCCTCTACAGTGATGATGACTGCATTTTAAAATAAACAAGTAAAGAAAAGCGAATATTTATATTCTTTCAACTTGCAAGAATCAACGCCAGAGAAATACCTTAAGGTGTGAAACGTCAACCAGAGGGTGGGAATATTATATATAGAGTTTTTTTAACTATTAATTTTTTTTAATTTTTTAGGCACATATTCCTCAGAATTAAATACTCTACAAAAGTACCCATTGCGACAAAGTCTTTATATAGTATACGAGAGTATCGACCCGATTTTAKTTATTAAATATTAACATGCCACATACTAAAAATATGTTCCGTGGGATTCATTAYGGTACCTCACGTACATATGGAGCAAAGTCAGCCGGATGTTCGAAAATCCTAATTTTAGTTATATGTGGGATAGTCAACTTTTATATTATATTAACTGCTTTTTGATTTGAACACTGGAAAGTGAAAGATTCAAATGTTATATAAAACCATTTTCGCACTGTGATATATGAATATGGAAAAATGTCACATACCTCTATATAGTCGAAATCTGTCGCTAGGGTATGTGGTTTTACCAAAGAGTGAGAGCCCATAGTTCAATTTTCACAAATATATCTCTTTCATACCATCTCGGAGTTAAAAATGTATGTATCTGGCGTATTTAGTTATTGATTTATAGCGCTTTTAGTGGTTTTGAAACGTACCGTTATGTGGAGAGTGAGCGGCGTTATCTGATCTGGTGTTACCTGATCTTTTATATATGTATATGTAACCCTATATCTATCTCGATTAGTTTTAGGTGATAAATACAACCGTTAGGTGAACAAAATTATAATACTCTGTAGACGTCTACACGTATTATTTCAGTTTTATCTGTAGGTGTCTCTGTTAGTTTAAGCTTAGTCTTAATCGGYTTCCTATCATACTGAATTTGTTTGGATTTGTCGCAATTATTTATTCTTCGTTGAATTTGTTTTCTAAATTTTGAGTAAAAAAATTTATTTTTTAATGCGTTATATGTTTCATTAATACCACTATCCATTGAGTCGGTACCGTGTACAATTAAATTTGTTGGTGCAGTTCTTCCTATTGTATAATTTCTGTTTTTCCTTTTGTGAGTTTAATGAATTTGATTTGAGTTAAAGATTTTGGGTTCTATACTTATTAAAARTTTCTTCTTTTATGCAAAATACTCCAGTAATTCTTCCTCAGCGRAATGTTTTGTGTAAGACATTTCAAACTTGATTCTTCATCAGTACTTCCGTTAATTTTTGGATAGTTATCAATYTTGCTTGAATAATGTTCCGCTACGTTATTTTTTCCTTTTATATCAGGAACGTCTCCTTTGATGTTGGTCGCCTTGTTGTGGCGAAGGGGCTTAAGTAATAGTAAAGTGTACATCCCAAAGTAAGCGCACTCTACTCTTACGTACTAAGAGGGATACCTCATAATTCCCACAATAGGGATGTGGATGAATAAACCCTAGGTTTAACACCCATCTCCTAATGTGGAAGTATGAGGATACAAGCACCAGCACCAGCACCATCATAAGCCAAGGTGTTGAGGTACCCGTGCCGATGGAGGAATGGTCAGCGGGCGGTAATGAATAGCTGATCGCGAACGGTCCCCTCCGATGACCGGGCGAGGTCGGAGGTATTAACAACTCTTTCCGTCTTACTCGTGGGACCAAAAATGAATGAAACTAACAAAACAACATCAACTACAACAAAAACAACAACAAATTTGACGATAACAGCGACATATAGAAATCCTATAATGGAATCCGAACAGGACGAATTACTCGCCTCCAGCCATGAGACGAATAAGAGTACTGCCAGACATACCAGTCAAAGTATACCTGTAGCTTACCAGCCAATCTAAGGGAGGAAGCATCCACCTCCAAAGCTGCCAAGAGCACCAAAAAAAGTGCTCTGGCGGCTAAAAGGAACACAGGAAAAATCGCAAGAAATCCCAGAATCAGCTGAGGAAGAACCGGTACCAGAGGGCAGTCTTCATACTGGTACTCCAGTTGACTAGGCAGAAACAAAGCGCTTCAAGTCCATTGTAGAGAAATGCG
Organism: Bactrocera latifrons; assembly: GCF_001853355.1. Lineage (NCBI taxonomy): Eukaryota > Metazoa > Arthropoda > Insecta > Diptera > Tephritidae > Bactrocera > Bactrocera latifrons. The sequence continues at coordinate 17,570 of NW_017537340.1, forward strand.
AAAGTTTCCTGAAAAGGACGCAATCAGAACCTCTAGAAGAGAGCAAACACCCGAGCAATTCATAAAAACGGAATCATCTGTAATAGAACTACGAGAAACTCCGCCTAAGAAACGCGGAGTGAAGGAGAACATAGCAGTACAACAAAGGTAAGACATTTCTGCGATGTAGTCAGGAATAGCCTACAAGTTTCCATCATAGACGGAAAATAATCTTTCCCGAGCACAATTCAGGAAAGATTGGTAGAGAGCGATGTCAGATTGTCAAGTATGGTGCTAAGATTCAGGGCCTCGCTAGATTTCTTGACTGGTAGTGTTGCCAAAATCAGCAGCGCCTTTAAAGGCCTCAAATTGAGGCTTATACCTGCTAGGGACATACTGAAGCGACCCCCTTCCCGCATTTGGCCACCCTTTCTATAGGAGCTGGGGAAAAGCTCCAGAGGTGCATCAAGATGCAAACCAAAGCCATAACCGCTATAGATGAGTAGCAGCTAATCAAGGAGGAAACCCCGAAGCAAGTAGACCAATTCTTGTGGCCATTTGCGATGAGGCCATTCAGGCTCTTATGAAGACTGACTACAAAATCAGCTTCGGAATTCGCAGGGCCAGGCTAACAACTTCCAAGGCGACAAAGCGGCAGAAGAAGACAATACTGAAGAGGTTGACGACGCCAGCCAGACGGAATGTGGGCATCAAAGAAACCCTGGATTAATGAAGACATCATTAAAGGGCARAGGTAAACCTAGAGAATGAATTATTGTCAATAGAAATACAAATTTCCTTTGTTCTAATTACAGCACAGCAGATGTCACAGTGGTAAAGGTGGAACACCTTAGTCTCGGGTAGCTCCAGTATAAAAAACAGAGTTGAGTCACTCTTGCAATATATTCTGAATATCAATCTAAGTATATGCAACAAGGGCGATAAGCCAACCTTTACTTTCCCAAGGTCTGATAGATTTCCGGGTTGGGGGGAAGTGCTGGACCTCACGCTGTCAACAGATACAGATAGTCACGTTGTGGATAACTGAAGGATATCAGATGAGCATTTAATATCGGATCACTCCTGGATACTCATCAGCATCCACGAGAAATACAGTACTTCTCCCAAATATCGGAACTCTAGAAGAAAAGGTTCGGAAAAATTTTCCAGTATAGCAACAAAATACCTTGAATAGGGAGGCAATAAGAGTATTAGTAATTCTCAGGAACTAGATTCAGAAGTAGAGAAGTTGGAAAACATCTTAACCACAACTTTAAATAAACCCACACCGCTAACAGTTTTGAAAAAGCGAAAGTCTGTTCCTTGGTGAAACAGTGAACTGAAGAATTTGAGAACACATCTAAGGAAAGCTATTAATGAGAGTTTTAGAACTAAAATCTGGCAGCCATACAAAAATATTATCAAAAGATACAAAAAAGCAGTCAGGAAAGCAAAACCGACTCATGGTGATCTTTYGGCAAATTGATAGAAAGTTGCAGAGAAACCGCAAGGCTGAGCCAAATGTTATCTACAGATCATAAAAATGCTACCTACATTAGGGCGGAGGGAAATTATTGGACCACCTCGGCAAAAAAATCTCTGGAGKTACTTATTGCAACGACCCCGGGAGTCAGCAAACACCGTTAACGAGGGTTCAACCAGCACCATCGATAAACGCAGCTGATAACCGAGGCCAGATAGTAGAACAAAGCAAAACCAAATATGCCATAAATAGTTTTGCACCATTTAAAGCGGCAGGTCCTGACGGGTTTATTCCTATAAGGCTCCAAAAGCTGGTGGAACCAWTGGTTCAAAGRCTTGAAGATATATGTATACAAAGTTAGTATTCAACTGTGTTACATCCCAAGAAGTTGGAAAAGAATTAAAGTTGTGTTCCTTCTAAAATCAGACAGAAGAACAACCGATAATGACAAGGATTTGGACCTATAAGCCTTACCTTCTTTATGCTGAAGGTACTAGAAAGTCTAATATACTTACATTTAAGAACAATAATGGCGGATAAGTTATCGAGGTCTCAACATGCGTACGTAAAGGGCCGATCAACCGAAACTGCCCTTCATGAGGTGATAAGTGTAATTGAGAAATCACTACACTGCAAACAATACACCGTGACTGCTTTTCTAGACATAGAAGGCACCTTCAATAATATAGAAATAAAAGTTGTAATTAATTCTCTGATACATGGTGGCATACATGACACTGTGTGCAGATGGATACTATCGATGCTTGAGAATAAGAAGATTATAGCATCAAACTGCACACACGCTGCAACACAAACAAGTTATTATGCGTATACAGCCGATATAGAGTTGTTGGTATCAGGCATGTTTCCTTCAGCTGTCAGCGAGATTATGGAAGGAGCACTACGAAGGTTACACCTATGGACTAAAAGCAATGGTTTAGGAGTTAACCCGAACAAAAGAGAATTGTTGCTATTCACAAGTAAAACCAAAATCCCTCAGTTTCAACTTCCGGTATTAAGCGGTACAACATTCACTCTATCCCCCACAGCTAAATACTTGGGGGGGAGATTGACACCAAACTGCCTTGGAAAATATTTATAGAAGAAATAATAAATAAAGCATATAGGGCATGGAAGAGAATCGTCAGTAAGAATTGAGGCCTCAAACCTAGTAAAATCTTGTGGATGTATACGGTTGTCATAAGACCTATACTTACATATGGAGCTCTGGTATGGTGGCCAGCGCTAATCAAACAATACAACATTAGAAAATTAATACTATACCATGTCAGTCTATATAGAGTCAGTCTGTCGACTATATCGGGTCCAAAATGAACTGCGGAGTAGGCACGAGGGTATTCTCCGCTGATTTAGGCATATCTCTCTCTATACGTCTACCGAACTYGGCTAGCATCTTCCAAGCGTAAGTACTGGGTATAGAAAAAGCAAAGTTTTATTGGAAAGCACGAGAATATACATAAAGCAGCTATATTTACGGATACTCAGGCGGCGCTCCTGACAAATTGCAGTTTAGTCCACAACTGCAAGAGAGCTCTAAGCTCAATAAAAGACAAGCTCTAACTAGACTTCATGTGAGTTCGGGGTCAAGGAACATTTTCGATAACGAAAAAGCAGACGAGTTGGCAAAGGCAGGAGCTTTCCTTAACGGAGCTAATATCAAGCGCACTAGGATAGATCAAAAGAGAAATCAATAGACAATTTCAGCAAGTTGCAAATAACAGATGGAAAAACATTACAAAATGCATCATAACTAAACACTTATGGCCAACAAATGACAGAAAAAAAACCAATGACTTATTAAATAGGTCTAGGAAAACTATCTACAGAGTAGTAGCAACCACAACAGGGCACTGACTATTTAGGGAACATGCGTTCAAAATAGGTATGCCCCAAAATAACATCTGCCGAGGCTGTGGAATAGCAGGGAACAAGAAAACAATTTTCCACTTTCTCTGTGCCCTAGCACAGATCCGACAGATAACACTTGAAATAAATCAAGCACCAAACATTGAATGGATTTCTACTAAAAACATATCAGAAATAAGTAGTCTCATCGATACCTGCAAATGGTTTGAAAGAGAAGGTGAAACGTGAGGGCAGATACAAAAGGTTCTACGAATAGTACATCAAAATGGTTAATTGAGCCCGATAGATAACAAGGATGAAATTCACTCCATTTTAACTGAAATTCGAAACAGATGATAGTCAAACAACTGTCATTCAATAACATTTTTGTGAATATGACTGTTTTTATTGTTTCTGCATATTTGATATACCGAAATTATAGGAAATGATGATTCAAGATGAGTCTGATGAAAATGTCAGCCGACTTCATAATAATTCGGCAAATATTATATAAGGAACCAAATAGCAAATAATTTAATATGAATAACTAAAGTTTCAGTATGTTTTCATTATTAAATATAGCACCTCAACAACAAAAACAAACTATGCATTAATAACTAAATCCCTTCATTGAGATGACATTAATTTCATTTTATTAAACATTTGTTTGCACATCTGTATATATTATATATGTTTAAAGTTAAAGTACATATATTCACCTGTAATGCAAAATAACGTATCATCAAAAAATTCGAAATTTAGTGTCTTATTGATTAGGCTTCATTACTTCAAATTACATACATAATATTACATATGTTCAACATTTTCAGGCTTTGCGCTCAGATATAAACCAGTTTTAAAAAATATAAAAATTTTGTTTCACTCATGTTCCATTTTGCTTCATGTTTCATTCATGCCACTGTAAGTTTCCGAAAATGTTGTTATATTATTTTGCATTTCAGGTGACGATATGTGTGTTTTTAAAAGTAAAAAAATCAGAAATTAATAACTAAAATGTTTAACAGTATCCCAAATTTCAATAATCATCATTTCATCAGTTGGTGAGACTTTGCTGATTTAGAGATTTCATTTACCACTGAATTCACGCCTAGATCACGGTGCAGGTCAGCAGATCTAATGTACCAAGGAACATTAACTAAAGTCCTTAGTACATTACTTTGAAAGCACTGAGCTTTGACTTGAGCAACCCCTTAGTTGGGCACCGTAGGCCAAAACTTTCTTTATTACTTGATTATATAATAACAGTTTATTTTGTATTGATAGCGTGGATTTTCTTTACTACTTTTACTAGGTGGTAAAGTTTGCCAAATTTCATATCAAACCCGCTCTTTTTTTTTTGACATGCTCTTTCCAGCGTAGCTTATCATATAAGGTGATACCTAGGTCTTAGCACTGTTATTGTGTGGTATAGGAATGTTATTTATTTAAATTATACAATATGAAGGCTTTTTCAAGGTAAAGTGGACATGAATTGATTTGGTGACGTTTAATTTGATGCACCACTTAGATTCTCACCTAGTAATTGAGTTGACTGCTGTCTGCACTCGTCGACTAAATACTGAAGATGACTCTCCAGCTGCTAATAAAGCTGTGTCATCCACAAATGTCGCTGTCATATAACTAGAATCAGATGCAAGTCGGTTGCAAGTTTGAATATGCAAACACTTGTTTAATGCAGAAGTATATTTATTTTAAGTACGAAGCAATTATTTCAAAAAGCTTGAGRCGCGTGCAAAAAGGCCGCCGTACAAACGTTCTTTTTATCGGTTGTATTTTCCACGAAATTAACGATTTGATGTACTTGGTCAATTGTTGAATGGTGGTCACGGAAGCCAATTTGGTGTGTTGGTATTAGGTTTATGAACGGTTATTGGTTTGAGCCTATTTATGAGGACATTCTCAAAGATTTTAGTTAAAGCTGGCAGCAGCGAAATTGGTCTATATGATGTAACATCGTCTACGGGCTTACCGGACTTGGGTATCATTATGGCTTCAGATATTTTCCAATCTTAGGCATAAACCACTGTTTATAATGTTTAAAAGTTTTTTATACAATTCTTTGGTAAATTGCGTAATATTTCTCCAGTCGTACCCAGGTGCTTTTTTGAGTCTTGTGTTCTCGATAAGATTTTTAATTTCTTTAATAGTAACAGGAGAAATGCTAATGTGTGGTTCCAACCAACTATTTTCACAGTTTATCTCATACCCATTGTTAGCCGAAAATKTGTTTCTCAAATGACGGTAGCATTATGTTCATTCGTTTTTGGCCCATACAGTTTCGTTTAGTTCTAATGTTGCTACATGCTTTATTTGTTTATTAATATTGCTTGCAGCTTTCCAGATTGAATAGTCGGTGTATTTATCAGCTGTGAGTTTAGATAGACAAGTTTTGAAGGAAAAAATTTTATTAAACCCAGTTTGCTGCCATCTCCGAAGCTTACGCTGTTTATGGATTCTTTCAAAGTTGTATTTTGGGTATTTGGTAAAACTTAGATTCACGTGGGTATTTGGTGTACTCTTCCACGCATCGTTTTGAACTATTTATGTGAAATCTTCAATCTCACAGTCCAACTCAATACCAGTCGATATGTGCTTAAGCTTTGGGTCGACTTTATTGAATATACTTTAAATCTATACCAATTAGTGTGTTTATTCCATAACGTTGGTTTGGCGGCCGAAATAATTGGCTTTTCATACATAGTTAGTAGAACTGGAGAATGGTCAGAGCTTAGGTCTGAGCAATCTTTATTACATAAAATCAGTTTCGGTATTTTATTGATTATAAAGAAGTCCAGAAGGTCTAGCAATTTCTGTCTATCTGTAGGCCAATAAGTGGGTTTTTCTGTAAAACAAAATTGCATCAAATTGCTTGTATATCTTTAAGAAGAAAGATCTTTGGCGTTCCATAGCATTATTCTCAAAGAGTTACTGTTGATCAATAAATTGTAGATGGTATTAAAGAGCGTTGAGCCGCTGATTAAAGGACTTAAATAGTTTCTCTTGCTCATTTTGTTTATCCAAAGTTTGGGATAATGGACTTTTTTGAATTGAATTATATGGCCTTGTTTAGCTATTTGAGCAAATGAAACTTTAGAAACGGAAGGAACGGATTGTTCGTCGGAACATTTTCATTCTCCTCAACTGAATTACCATTATTTTTATCTTGTTGTTGAATATAACGATTAAATAAACCCAGGACTACGACACGTCTGTTTATTACGGCAATTCAAAGAAGAAGGGCCTTTTACAGCGATAGTACATTAGTTAAAGGAAATAATAGAAGTAATGCTACGTAACTGAGAAACAATGCACATGGCCATCACTGCCAGGATGTACCTCTTTTGCACCACCCAGTCGCCAATGTGTTGAATGGGAGGATTTCATGTCTGACTAGGACAATGTCTCCCACCTGAATATTTTCGGTACGTCTGCGCCACTTACTTCGTGATTGTAGAGTCGCCAAATACTCTTCACTCCACCGATGTCAGAACTGTTGATGGATTCGTCGTAACCACTGCCAGTGCTTTAGTTGGTTAGATGGAATTTCCGCCATGGTCAGTTCTGGAACTGCGATAAGTGGGGCGCCAAAGAGGAAGACTCCAGGTGTTAGCGCATATTTGTCTTCAGGGTCATCAGTCAGCAGTATAAGTGGACACGAATTCAAACAAGCTTCAATTCGTGTCGCTAGTGTCTGTAATTGYGAATGCCATATCGCAAACCAAATGTTGTTTCGCGGATTTCACGGCAGCCTCCCACAATCCACCTTGATGTACTAGGGGTTATAAAATGCCAACTCTTTCCAATTTTCACGAGATATTGTGGATTTTGTTCGCTGTGCGAAGCAGCTGTATCTTCCTTTATCATCCGATTGACTCCGACAAAAGTTGTAGCGTTATTGCTATATTAGACACGACACAAACCGCGTCGACTAACAAAACGAGTGAAAGCGTCTATAAACCATTGATGACAAATAATCCACCAACTCGATGTGAACAGCCTTGGTAGACACACACATACGAAAATTGACAGATATGTTTTCACTGCCCTGCGAGATCTTTTAGTRCCAATGCGCAGTGAAAAAAATCCGCAGTAATCCTATCCTGACACCAAAGATTGCCGAGATACGCTGACCCGACGTCGTGGTAATGAGGCCAACTGTTGAGTAACAGTAACTCCACGAAGTCTTATGCAAATCACACATTTATGTACTAAATGCAGACAACTTGCCTAGCATGAAGAATCCAATAGCGGTAGCGTAAGGTCAGCAGAATCAGCTGTGTTAGGGGTTAAATGCTAGAAGTGGGCTGGAAGCTCATAAGTTGGTTGCTTCACGTAAGCAATGTAAGTCTCGAGGAAACGCGGACGCTTGATCAATACGGATGAGCAATTCAAGCGCGGTATCCATCTCTGTGGTTGTAACAAGATATTGTCGAAAATGGCGATACCTTGGTAACCAGCGAAGAATTATAGGTGTAGCTCTAATTAGTCGTTTGATGAAACCAAAACTCTGTGTAAGTGGAATATATTGTCCATCTATACGTCGGGTGGTAAGCTACAATCAAATTGAAGATGCGAATGTTAAAACTCTTGTCTTCTCCTCACTCTGCACAGTTATACGTTCATTAGCTTGTAACTCCGGTGTCTGGTCAAATGGGGTTGTTTTCTGACGTAACCAATCTACGGCTGGCGCAATCCGCTGTATTTTGTGCTGAATGTACGTAATGCCACCAATCTAAAGAAAGAATGTCAGAACGTGCCGATTCGGCTGGATAATTGTCACTAACTACTCTATAATTATCGACAGCATACTGCTGTAATGGGCTACTGCATTTTATGGGCTACATGCCATGCCATACGTAACCGTCATAAGCTGATATATTTTAAGGTTCTCGTTCGGGGATTCGCGCCATAGAATATGTTGGAGATCTCGATCTTGAGGTGCTACTAAAACCTGGCGAAACATCTTTTTCATGTCAGCTGTCAGAGCAATTGCGGTAAAGGATATCGTTTAATGCATTCCACTGTCCGTAACTGAGGCGTTGAAAATATTCGCTCACACTCATCATCAAGAGTCTCGTAGCCATCAGACCCTTTATGGACCTTCTAAAAGCTGCTTACAATGTCGTCCAAACGAGACTCTTGTGCTATATGAGCACAAGCGTGAAATATTTATTGAAGAAACTGATGGGGGCACAAAAATAACCCAACCCAAACTCGTAAGTTAAGCAYGTGGTTCGTTAGGACCACCCTTGATGGTGTATCCCTTCCAAATGAGACCCCAGACGTCAGCTCCTAGTAGAAGGTCTATGCTTCTATGAACCAAAATATGTTTATACTGATTTCCAAAGAGTTGGGCTGTTGGAAGCACAATATAATATATGTAATAGATTGGCTGACAAAGGCATGAATTGCTACGAAAATTACGAGCGAGTTGATTTAAGTGTTATTACCACGACGCCCTCGACTGCTACGTCACAGCTGCTTCTATGAAAATTCAAAGAATTTGCAAAACGTACTTTAATGAAACTTACTTGTGACCTAGGATCACACAAAATCTTTGCCATCTATTCCTCCGATTTGTCCCCAGAAACATATGCACATGTTGTAGCAAGAGGTATGATCTGGTCACCCCGAGCATGGCATCCGATAACAGAATCGTGACTTCATAACGTAGCTTGAGCCGGCACTAATGGAAGACCAGGCTGCGATTTAGTACTTGTAGTAGTTCCCACTCTCCTAGTGAGAGGAAAATCAGAATTTTGTGGCTGTCGACAAAAAATGGTATTATGTCTGCGGCCACATTGACGAAATTCTCTAGAGGGACACTGTTTAGACATATGCTCTGACCTCAAGCAGTTAAAGCATAGGCTTGATTTCTTGAGGGCATCGAAACGTTTCTCCGCTGGTGAGCGTGATCTTWTGAAGGTTTTGACAATATTGCCATTTTGCTTCTTCCATTGAATGGTTGCATTTGACGGTGCGCGRAGTTGATACGTTGATGACTTGATACTGTGTCGGTACCATCTACGACATTAACAAGATCCGTTAACAAAGTTTGAGTCTTTTTCTCTAAGAAATTTAATAGCTCCGCTAAGCTTGACAATTTCATTGTAGAGCAGTCCATGCACCATTCGCGCTTTGTTGTAGGACGGACAAAGTTTGAACCCTTTTCTACAAAAACGCTCCGATAAGCTTGACAAWTCGCGCTTTGTTGTAGAAGGTAATTTTGATTCCACGATAAAGCATCCCACTTTTAAGCTGGAAAATTCATCAACGATGGCCATGTCCAATTTTAGTACGTAGAGTGCGGTTATGCTTCACAATTATACTGCAGAAACTGAACCTTATCCGAATATATCGAAAAAACGTTTTACAATAGTGTCAAATGAATTTGCTTACGAATATCGCCAATTTAGACTCTCAAAATCAATAATTTTTTCATCCCTCACAACGGGAACCAGAAATTATGTTGAATATAATGATAATATAAAACGCAGAACTAAGACACGTCTGCTTATTACGGCAATCCAAAGAAAAAGGTCCTTTTACAGCGATAGCTCAATAGTTAAATGAAATAATAGAAGTGAGGAATGCTACCTTATTGAGGAACAAAGCAAGGGCTACATCGTGTGAAATGAAATAAAAAAATTTAATTAAATCTCAGGATTAGGGTAAATTTTAAACAGATTTTATAATTTTTACTTAAATTATAAGATTTGTTTCAGTTTTTTGTTAAGAATGAATACACGACATTACGTCAATTCATAATAGTCATTATCAATAAATTGGCCGAATCAGCCGTTCATAAATTTTTAGATTCTACTAATGGTGCTCTCTTGGCCTTACATATTTCGGTATAGAATTTTTTAATTTTTTTCATTCTCGTACAATTTTGCAAGAGCAAGAGAATCCCCCTATTATGCTTTTGCTAAATTTATTTAATAAAAATCACTAAGCACACTAATGGCTGAAAAATTTAGAGTGTTTACAATATGAGGAAATCAGCTTTGGGAACATCTTAAAAACCAAATATGAAGGATTTTTGAACGACAGCGTTTTCTTTGTTTTTACCTTCAAGTGTTTTTTTTCTATATTAACTATGAAAAAATAACTGAAGTACTTTCGCGCAGTACTCCTTCTTTCGTTGAGGGCCTTCGGCAGCGCTCTAAAAAAGTAACGCTGGTCGAGCCAATACACGGAGTATGAAGTAGTTTCGGGTGGAACTCTTTTCTGCGTTAGCAGTCTTCAGCCGCAATCTAAAAAAAAAACTCTGGTCCACCCAATACCCTGTAAGTTTTTATTATTTTATTGCGTAATGCTTTTATATAACATTACTTTCTTGTTTATTATATTTAAATAAGAAAATATGCATATGCGTTGAAAGAGAAATTTCCGTGAATTGCCTTATTATCATAAGGCAGCGCTCCATTTCCTCATAATTGTTAGCACATAAATGATTTCCACTACGAGTGTAAAGAGTCATTTTCAAAATATGAATTCTTACTTATAAAACTTGCAAAAAGTGTAAAATGGGAAAGAGTTTAAATGTTTATATTTTAATTAAATTAATTTAAAATGGAAATTCTTTCAATCCATAAGTGTATTGCAGATAAGTGCATCAAGTGTGAAGATTTGTTTAATATGGCCCTCGGGCCGCCCAACAGGTTTGCATTGCTTGCTCCTGGATCCCAGCCAAAAAAAAAAAAGAAACCCGCCTACGCCCCCCTCAACTTTCCTGACCTGCCGCAGGCCAAGAAAGAAAACCCGAAATATATTCGCATTAATGCAACGGACCCAAACAAGCCAATTTCGAAGTATTCTTGCTTCGCTGTCCACAAAGCCTTAGAAGCTATTAGCAAAGAAATCATCTCAATTTCTGAGTTGCGTGCTGGTAATTTTCTTCTGCTGGTAAAAAAATAACCAAATTGCCCAAAAGTTCATTTCAGCCAAAAAACTTCCTGGTGTGTGTGAAATTGAAGAGAAATACCATGACAACCTCAATAGTGTGAAAGGTACAATCTTTGCTCCCTGTCTCAACAATGTCAGCGAGAAAGAGATAATAGAAAACCTGAGAAGTCAAGCTGTAGTCGATGTTTACAAAGTTACGAGGCGGACGGAGGGAGTACCACTACCCCAACCCACGGGTGTAGTTTTACTTACCTTTGATCTTTTTGAGTTACCTGAAAAGGTAGAAGTATCTTGGATAAGTGCAAAAGTAAAACCCTTTTACTCCAACCCAATTCGATACAAATCTTGCCAAATGCTTGGGTATGCCGCGGAACGATGCAATAAACCTTCCGTGTGTGCTTCTTGCAGTCTTCCTATTCATTCTTTACCTTGCACACGCACACTATGTGCAAACTGCTCAGGAGATCACCCATCCTCTGCGAACACTTGCCCAAAATATGTGCAAACGAAGGAGATACTAAAAATAAATTGTCAAAATAAATGCTCCATGAGAGAAGCAATTAAACTCTACAAAGCACAATCACCATCAATATTGAACACTTCTTTCGCCGTAGTTGCCAGGGGAGGATAGCTGTCAAATAGTAACGCTATGTCAACCTCCAATTCTCTTGATATACCTACACATTCTTTAGTCAACAAATCACCCTTTACGACTTCAAACGATTTTTCTTCCAACAACTCACCACCGGAAAACTCATCTCAAAACATCAGCAATCAACAAGTCAGCAATAGCTCAGCCTCCTCTTTCACTCCTGTTCCACAGTCTTTCACACACACACAACTAAACCTCGAATCAACTCCCTCCAACATTATCGCTCAAWCCAACTCCTATCAACATAATGCAGGTTCTCCTGCATTCTCAACAGAGACAACTGATACCTCCGTTATCAATCTCTGTCTCACGCAAAACAATTTAGATGACAAAGCCATCAACGATGCTCTGATCATGTCAGGAGACGATCACTAAGTATCCACCACTCTCAACATAGCATATAAACACCTCCTTAGCAATCTTTTCTAGCAACAATGTTTAATATCCTACACTGGAATATGCACGGATACTACAAAAACTTTCACGAATTGGATATACTAATTAAAGAATACGCTCCAAGTTTTATTTTCCTTCAGGAAATCTGTGGAAAGTCTGCGGCGGCGCAATACCGAAGTTACTTTTACAACTTGCCTCAAAATCTTACTAGCAAGCAAGGCCTCGCCATTTTAATTAAGAAGTCCATACCACACAAACAAATCCCTGTATCTTCAAATATAGCCACAATAGCAATAGAAATCTCATTATCTTTCCAATTTTCAATTATTTCACTTTCTATACCACCTTCAGAAATTTTTCTTGCAGCGACCTAATAAATGTTTTTCGGACGATATCCACCCCATTTATAATCGTAGGCGATTWCAATGCGTGGAGCCCTCTTTGGGGCTCTGCCACCACAAATATCAGGGGTTCTATGATTRAAGACTTAGTCTTCTCTGAAAACCTTATTATACTGAATGATAACAAACCAACACACTTTTCCACATACAAAACATTCACCACTGTAGAGCTTACTATCTGTTCCTCTAACAACTAGGACAAACACCCATTCCCATCTGCATGGCAGTGATCATTACCCTATCCTTACATCCCTTTCCACTCCTTTCACTTCTAAAAGCCTACAGAAGTCAAGGTTTATTATAGGAAAAGCTAACTGGGACATGTTTGGAACGACTGCTTCCAGACTTTGCGCGAACCGTCCTTGCACTCCCAATATCAGCAGGGAAGTTGCCACAATTACAAAAATCATTCGCATATCAGCCCATCTGTCTATTCCACAAACCAATTCCAAAAATCATAAAGAGATCGCGCCCCACTGTTCCTCTGAACTATCCCAATTACGAAACGAAAAAAGATTTCTTTGGACGAAATATAAGCGAACAAGGTCAAATTCAAATTTAATGATATACAAAAAGGCAAATGCGATCTTTAAGAAAAAACTCAAACAATCTAAAAGGGAGTGCTTAAACAAATTCTCCGAGTCCATTAACCACCAAACAAATCCAAAAAAAGCATGGTCCGATATTAAACGACTTTCTGGCACTAATCCTCAATCGCATATTACTTCAATTAATAGCGCACATGGCCCTATCGTAGACCACAAGCAAATAGCAAATCACTTCGCAAAGTATTGGTCCAATTATTCACACGATTCAAATTTCCACCCTACTTTAATTTCAGAGAAGAACAAATACATCAACAGTAGTTCGAAGAGTCCCCCTGCAACTTCTATCATAACCGAATGCAAGATCAATAACATTGAATTCGAATCAACTCTATCTTCTTTAAGTGGGATAACCCCCGGGGCTGACAGAATATCATATCCTATGTTGCAACACTTACCTCCATGTATGAAGACAAGAGTGTTAATGCTATATAACACCTTAAGCCAAGGTACGTTTCCTCAGGCTTGGAAGCACGCAGTCATTGTCCCCATTCCAAAATCTGGCAACCCCACTACAGAAACTTCACGCTTTAGGCCTATTTCTTTACTGAATTGCCTGGGAAATTACTCGAAAAAATTATAGCCAGGCATGTTTTAACCAAAAATTCCATTGATGCTTTGCTGCTCTTTGAAAATCATGCATTTTCAGTCTTAGCAAACAGGAACCACCTTTCTGCACTTAGCATTGACTTCAAAAAGGCCTTTGATCGGGTTGGAGTCCACGTTGTACTACGGCAACTGAAAAATGGGGCATTGGGTGCCATATTCTATGACTCATTCAGTCATTCCTCACAAACCGAAGATTCGTCTGTAAAGTCAACAACACATTGTCAGACCGGTTTACTCTCCATAACGGAATACCCCAGGGGTCTCCCCTCTCTGTATCCCTTTTTATCGCTGCTTTTAATGAAGTGAGTGAGATAATTAATAAATATATAAATATTGATCATACTTGCATATAAGCAGAAGCATTCACGCATTTCCAAAATCGACCACCAAATTCGTCCTAGTGGAAGCCGGTTTACCCGAAAAGAGATTCGAACTGAACCTAATGAAACTTATACCCAAGCTTTTTACATGTTACAACAGTACTATTTACGAAACAGTAAGATCGGACCTCCAAAGGGAAATTAACCCTGGGCGCAAATCGACAATTTCACTGTGTATAGAACTCGCCAGAAAGCTTGAAATCACCGTGTCATCACTGCGGCAGAGAGAAGTATTTCCTACCTGGCAGATAAAACATACATCGTTCATTTTAAGCTTGGAGAAATTCAACAAAAGTCACACCAACCCCGCCATTTATCAACAACTCTTTGCTGAGTGTACAACTCTCTTCTCCCTGAATGGACTCTATTCTTCACGGACGGATCCAAAACCGGGACAAGTACATCATTCGCAGTTGTCGACGACAAAGGATTAAAGTTGGAATCCTGCTAAGCTACGCTTCCGTTTACACAGCAGAAGCCGCAGCGATCCTCAACGCTATCATTTTYGCTTCAAATTCCAAATTGAAAGCAATTATTTGTACAGATAGCAAATCAACTATATCAGCAGTCTTAAATGTTATGAATAAATCTAACATAATTTCTTGCATCCGGAGCAAATTAGCTGAAAACAGCGCCAACATAAAACTAATGTGGATGCCAGGCCATGAAGGCATACGCGGGAATGAACTGGCAGATAAACGCGCTAAACCGCTCGTTAAGTTTGACTTTCGTGAGAATAAAGACTTATATAAGATGGCACACCAACACCAACTTAAATCGCTAACCAATACACTTTAAGGCGGGTATTGTCACTTGCGAAGCGAGTTTATTTGGCGAAGCGATCGCTTTGGCGAACATACCCCAAATTTGCATTGTGAATGGCGAATAAACGTATTCGCTAAAATATGTCGTTGCCATTCATAAAAAAAGTAGCGCCTTCATCCGAATTTGACATTTGTGTCATTTATACTTAAAAATATTTATTATTATATCAACTGAAATTCGAAAATATATTTAATAACGCGGATCTGTATTTCGAGGATAATTACGATGTGGAAACGCGAACTAATCTTCTTCGACAGCGCCGTTTTATTAGAGATAATTCTAATCCTACAGAGCTACGTAACACGGTGTATGTATCCAGTTCAATTATAACGAATAATAAGAAGTTTTTGTTCAAYGTACACGTATTTGTAGATTCGTTGCGAATTTCCGCTTAAACAAGGACGCATTTATGTATGTGCTGGATAAAATCAAAGACAAATGTCATTGTCGGATGTCGTCTTCCATAACGCCGATGTTAAAATTGTGTGCCGCGCTCAGATTTTTTGCACATGGCAGTTACCAACAGGCTATAGGGAATGAATTTTAGTTAGGAGTTGCCCAGCCAACAGTTTCCCTTATTTTAAAAGAGATCATACCCTTTTTGGAAAATGAAATTGGTCGTACCCATATAAGCGTAGATATGAGTGAAGAAGAAAAGCAGCAGGCAAGGAGCAAATTTTATTCAAGATCGGRAATACCAAATGTAATAGGCTGCATCGATGGAACCCATATTGCAATTTATGCTCCTACCACAAACAAACACCTCTATCTAAACAGAAAAGGATTTTTTAGCATAAATGCAACAATTGTGAGTTTTTATGAATTTAATACAGTAAAATTGGTATAAAATTTTTATTGTATTTTTATTACAGGCTTGTGATCATGATATGAATATCCGTTTTGTGGATGCTAGATATGCTGGTTCTACACACGATTCGTTCGTATGGAAATARTTCTCTAAAGGCATGTTTAGAGGCAGCGCATCAAAAGGGATATCAGAACTCTATTTATTTAGGTATTCGCAATATTTGACTACTGCGCAAGTTTAATCTTGACATATGAATATTGAAAACAAAAATACGTTTGCAGGTGACTCCGGATACCTAAGCCCTTATTTATTAACCCCTTTCCGTCATGCAGAATCTGGAACTAGGGAGCCAATTTTTAATAAGAAGCACGCAAAAGCGAGAATGTTGTTGAACGTACGATTGGAGTTTTGAAATGCCGTTTCAGATGTCTTCTCAGTGATAGAAAAATGCGATACGATCCTGCTAAAGTAACATCCGTTATTAATATATGCTGCGCCTTGCACAACATTTGTAAAAAATTTAGAATCGGTGATCCGGAGGATGCTGAAACTGATGCCGTTGTAGCATTGGAACCAATTAATGAAAATGGCAATGGTTCACCAAGAGAGCGCCGCAGAAGACAAATTGCTGATGCTTTGATGTAAATGAAAATATACCGACTTCAGTGAATAATATATTGTATTCTTTTATTTTATTCAATACTTATATAATATTCTTTGAAATTCAATATTACATAGATAATAAATATATAAAAATTACAAAAACTACATGCTTTTAAATTAAATTAAAAAAATCACAGATTCAATTCCGTCACTTACAATAATAAAGTAAAAATAAATTCATCACATGTTTTCTTAAAAAAATCTCAATTTCAAGTTCGGTTAAAATATGAAATAAAAAAAAATTCATCACATTCTTATGAAATAAACTATAAACTAAATTCAATCTATTTACAAGCACCCTATTTAACCTATTTTTTTTGCATTTTTAATTTTAAAATTTGTAGTTTTATTTCCATCTTTTCTTTATGTCTTTTTTTTTCTAAATTTTCTTCCTTTCTTCTTTCATTTTCATTAATTTAATTTCTTCCTGTTTAAGTTCATATGTTTTTCTTGCATACCGTGCAATTTCATCTATTTTTCTTTCCATTTTTGCAATTTTGTTGAAAGGGTGTCGAACTTCGGCTTGCTTTTCAAACGCTTTCATCCGAATGACTTCACGTTCCTCTACTGTCATTCTAGGACGTCTGCTTGAGGATTGCGATGCCAAATCCATGGTTCGTTGTGTTTCCTCGGTCGTCCGCTCTTCTGGCTGAATTTCGCAAGTATTTACTGCAGTTTCTACTTCATTTGAGCCATATGCTAAGCCTGTAGGATTTACAACCGCCTGAAGGTGAAGAAACTCATCCACACCTTGCTCTAATGGAGATAAACTTTGCTGAGCATAAGGTCCTAGTCCTGTGGCAACAGTTTCGCGTCGGTTTGTCGCTATTTTTTTATTTAGTTTCAGTTTATAATCTAACCAAACCTAAATGCTACACATAAGTAACTTCAACCAAACACATTAATTAAATTTTTACCTTATTCCACTCGCGCCCGTTTCGCAATGGTGGACCAATGGCATTGAGTTCGGCAGCGAACAGATCCCATTGCTCTGCCCTGCTTTTCATTGTCGATCCAAAATTCCCCATTCCTCTGGGGACGTCCGGATTATTTTCCATTAACGCAACCGATTTTTGGAATTTCTGCGTTGTTGTACGTTTTGTTCTAGAAGTGTCGTTTTGTTAAATATAATTAAAAAATTACAATTGCTCAAATAAAGATAAAAATTTRCTTACGTCCTTTCCATTTCAGATAGCGAAAAAAAAATACATTCGTTAAATTTTGATAGTAATGGCGCAGCGAATGCCGTTTTTTCGCCAGCGGCAATACCAGGAATTTATTTTCGTGACTCGTTCGCCATTTTCTGGCGAATTCGTTAAAGATTCGCAACTTACAATTCGCCACGGCGAAACTCGCCAAAATTTTCATTCGCTTCGCAAGTGACAATACCCGGATAAATAACCCAGATAGGAACAAACCAACCTATCCACCAAACTGTCGATGTAACGATGTTAAATCATTTGTCCACCTACGTTTAGGGCACACAATAGCCACACATTCGTACTTCTTCAATCGGTCCAGTCCGCCTTACTGCCAACATAGCCCGGGGGCTGCACTAACAGTCCATCTCCTGCTCGACGAATGCCACCATTTCACAGTAATCAGGAGGACTATCTTTTATAACCAAACACCTACAACACTTTTGAAAACTACGTCTCTCGAGAACGTTACAAAAATATCAAAATATCTGGATAAATGCGGTCTAAAACATTTAATATGACATCCTAGCTTAGATAAGAACTTTGTTTTTGTTTTACTTAAGCATGTATATAGATTTTATGAAGATTTTAAAAATATAAAGCGTGGACAATAGAACTTAACTTAGATTTAGTCACCTAGCCTTAGATCCACCAGCGAGCCGAAGGTCCTGGCAGCCAGTGCTCCTTTTTTCGTGTAAAAAATAATTGTATTATTTTTTTTCACATTTATAAATAAAATAAATAAAATGGAAAATGTGCAAAAAGTGTGTTAGATGTAGTGAAATAGCTTGTTGAAATGTTAAAATTTTTGGAATGTTTAAAGTCGAATATCTTTTTCCAACGGTACCTTCAAATCGCGGCGACACAGAAATCGGAATTGTGCCGCTGTCCCTCCTGAGACAGTACTGCGCTTACAGCGTAATCACTTCCATTTGTGGTAATTGGAATTTCTTGTTTTGACATTTCTTCTAACGACGTAGAGAAAATAAAAATGTCGTCCAAATGACAACCGAGATTTTATTAATTTAGTCCCTTAAAATATCATTAATTACGGAACGCAGTCGGGTCATTTTTTAATCCAAAGGCATTCCGCCGTATTCATATAATTCTATTAAAAATAATTAATAATGACGATAAACAAATAGTGCATGAAACAAAATGAAAAAAAGAACAATAACGATTGCTGCGCAGTCTCACCAGCAAAGCCGTGTGCATTCCTTAAATGCTTACTTCGGCTTCATCGAGCCAACAAAAACAACTCCTGGCAATAACAAATAGTCCAGTCATTTAAGCTTAAATTAGGTAATAATCTCGGAATTCGAGATACCCAGCTCTAAGTCTGTAAATATTGTATATTGATACACCCTACCATTTGTAGGTTTTGAGACAACTTTTAGGGTGTCAATATACAATATTTACAGACATACAGCTGGGTATCTCGAATTCCGAGGTGAACTTACTATAATGACTGGACTCAACGGCGATGATGAGTCATCGCAGCGATAAACTGAAATACTGAAATGGAGACGAAACAAAGGACGCAGTCAGCAGAAGTAACGCAAATGCGCTGAAAGCAACCAGTTTGAAAAATGAAGGAATGAAAGAAAACATTATTCAAGGTAAGAATGTACCAAGCAATAAATATAGTTTAAAAAACACGCTCTTAAAGCATATAAAACTAAAAAGTGAAAATTAATTCTTTGTATAAACTAACAGTAATAATGAAAGCTTTGTTTGAAAAGGTCACATCGACGTGACAGCCAAAGTTTAAAAAAGGAGTTTTCTATTGCAGTTGCTTTTCGGAAGCATTTTGAAAACTAGAAACTAGTATCTGGATTTTTTACTACAAAAATTTTATTATAAGGATAAATTTTTGTATTACTTAAAAGTCACATGTTTTGCATTATTTGATATTAGTTCTTCTAGTGCGCGGCTATATATACATATATCTATATAAAGTATACTTTTTCTAAGGATATATATATATTTTAGTACATGCATGTGCTATTTAAATGTCACCAAAACTAAATTTATATAAATGTTGTATATAAAAATACAGTGTCCCTCAAATATTCTAGGTTTCAGTACCACTTAAAAAAATTACAAACGAACATACATACAAGTGAAGCTAATAAAAGCGTATTAAAAAAGAACCATTTCTTCAGTCTGGTAGCGATCGCCACATAAATGCCAAAATGAAATCAAGTCCAATTAAATCAGTGGTCAATACCAAAAAATTTCAACCAGGCCCGCAAACTGGTAAAAAGCTAGAAATTCTAAATGACAACAAATCTGCCTTACTGAGCAAAGTGTCTAACAATGATGCAAAGGGTACTACCACATTCGTGAATGTYAAAATCCTTCCAATCTATTTGCTTGAGCGTAGCTCAAATGCGCTTATCTCTAAATAAGCAATATAATAAGCACAAACAATTTTCACACAGTGTTCTTGAAACACGGTAACACTGATGAAGCAAAAATTCAAACATATACTAAAAAAAATTTCATGGATGTTGTAAAATACATACTTGTCAAATAATAACAAGAATTACTACCTGTAGCAACTGATGAACTCTAAAGGCCAACTAAAGGAAAATGAAACAGATCCGATTTACAATTTAAAATACCTTCTCCATCGCAGAATTATGAAACACGAAATCATATTGGATCCTCCACGTTGTCTCTGTGGTGACCTACACAACAAAATGAATGAAGTTTTAAATACAATTTGTAAAATTGTTTGGGAAATTACACAATAAACTACAAGGATTCCCTGTATAGAAGTACTTAAAAACGATATTGGCTGTCAGAATCCAAGCGCTAGATCGGACATATTCGTTCGCTCAGTAGATACAGTAATAAGCCTTTACTTCGAGACCTGGGTAATATCAAGTACCAGTACGACTTGTAACAAGTACATTTTACAGGAATTGTACTGGTAATGGTACTGGCATTCCCAAAATTGTCAAGTATAAGTACAAGTACAAGTAATTGAAACATTTTTCAATTATTTTCAAGTAAGAAGAAGAAGAAAAATAATTGAAAAATGTACTTCAATCTATTTTTCAATTATTTTCAAGTACCTTCAATTACTTACAATTGTGAAACCAATATCTAAAAGAAATAACACAAATAAATGACATTTTTATATTTCTTACATGTCGCTTGTAGTGGATATTATCCGTGCGATTCTGTACTGTGATACAGTACCAAGTCTCTAAATTTGAGATTTCAAGTTAGAGACAATTTTTGAGACTTGAGACGATTTTCAGTGATGTTTTTACAATTGAATGAAAATAAATATGTCGATAACAAATATTAAATTTTCTATAACACCGTCAAAAAGCATAATTATCAATAAAAATAAAAATATATGTTTACTTTGTTTCATAATATTTATGAAATTTATGTAAAATTGATTTATTTTTAACCTTTTCGTGTTTAAGTTGCTTATAAAATATAAAAAAAAAACGGCAATCAATTAACTTATATGATGATCTCTATTCAGTATATTCAAAATGGCAGCAAGAGTTTTTTTAATTTGTGACCTGYTAACTATCAGGTCTCTTAGCCAATATTTTGAGACTAACGCTAGAGACTGTTTAGTGAATAGTAACTATTTTCAAATTGAGACTTTACCTCAAAATGTCTCAAATAGAGACTAGAGACTGGTTACAGAATCSCGTATGTAAGAAATATAAAAATGTCATTTATTTGTGTTATTTATTTTAGATATTGGCTTCTCAATTGTAAGTAATTGAAGGTACCTGAAAAGAATTGAAAAATAGATTCAAGTACACTTTTCAATTCTTTTCAAATACTTTCAAATATTTGTTAAAATTTCAAGTATTTTTCAATTACTGGTACTTGTACTTATACTTGTACTTGAAAATTCTGAAAGTACTTAGTAGTAGTCTGAAAGTACTTAGTACATACTAAGTACTTCAAGATAAAAATTAAAGTATTTAAGTACGTACTAGTACCATTACTACTCAGTATTACACAGGTCTACGTTAACTAAGTGATTATTTTGAATTACTTTGCATGTTTCTTAAATTTTACGACGATTCAAGGATTTTTTAAATCTTACATGCAAAACGCTGCAGTCCTGGGCGCTAAGCTTCCGTTTGACATATACAAATTGATTAGCCGTTAGTTGGAATTTGCACTTAGATATAAGAGTATTATTTTACAAATAATTTATTTAAATAAAATAAGCGAATTTGAGGTAAAAAACAAAATCAAGAAAAAGCACTTTTTATGTTTTCTGTCGGTCATATGTAAACAGTATTTGACAGACACTCACCACCGATAATTCTAAATATGACACTTTGTCGTTTAAATAATCGTTTAGTAAAAATATATCACAAATAAATTGCTTTTGGTTCATATTAAATAACAATATTTGTAATTTTTGCCTCGTATTTACTAGCTCAATATATACAGTACTGCGTTGGTGCCGCTGATAATCCAAGGTAGCGGCTATTCACACCTCAGAAAGCTATCACGAAATGGCTTTCTACTGTGTTTATTCGGTCTGGACGTCATAGATAAATTGATCAAAACCTCTTTTCTTGCTCTCACGCTTGAGGGCTGGCAGTGGACCTTGATCTTTTTTCTGAGCTGGCAACATACCACAATCAGGGTCCCGTCAACCAGCAGTTAGTGAAAAAGGCGGGATGCCAGAAGAGCAGCGCTAAAAAAACTGTCAAAATTACTACGTTGTTAAAATTTTATAAAATTGGATGGCAGTAGAATGTAAAATTGTTTATATATATTGGTGATATAGGGCTACTGGGAAACCGAGCACCCAAAAATAGTATCAGATTCGCACTATTTGCATACCTTATGGTAATGTGAAAACTGCAATATACCCAAAAGTTTTTTATAAAATGCCCAATCCAATATTTTTCAGCAGTGGTATCAGAGGCGGATTTGTAGTCCTAGCCGCTCCAGTACAGCACACACATACGAAAAGCAATATCCACATTTGGGTAAATGGTTTGAAGACCTTCGGTTCGTAACCATTTTAACAAACTGACTGCACTCTTTCGCTCCTCATTCTTTATGTTGCAGTGAAAACGAAAATGAAGACATACTCCTATAAAATCGTCTCCTAAGCCAGTAGAATAAATCATTTGCAATGCCTTTTCTTTCTCTTCAACTTCGGGATGTTTAGATTCGTTAGGTGGGTAATAAAGTAAAATTTATTGTAGAGTAATTTATAAGCATCCCGACGTCTTTTCAGTTCTTCTGACAATTTATCAATTACTACTAAGAAAGTATTTATTCTAAAATTTTTTTGTTGCATCTCTTCACCTGTATTTGTCTCGCCAGGAAGCAGCTTACGCTTTCAATTGCATCTAAA
Source organism: Bactrocera latifrons (assembly GCF_001853355.1). Classification (NCBI taxonomy): domain Eukaryota; kingdom Metazoa; phylum Arthropoda; class Insecta; order Diptera; family Tephritidae; genus Bactrocera; species Bactrocera latifrons. The sequence goes on from NW_017537340.1 coordinate 40,733, forward strand.
ATCTTTTTCGTATTCCTGTACGAAGGACAGTTTTTTCGCTTTTTTTTCGAAATCACCGAAGTTCTCTCTTGTTTCACCAACAAAATGCATTAAAGCCTCATACAGTTCTATGACAATGGTAATGCCAATTTCCACACTCTGAAGTTTTTTACTTGTGGCGTTAATGCGATCTAATAAACATCTAAAAAAAAAAACAGCCTTGAGAGCAGTTTCAAAACGTTCCAGTTTCTTGCTTCGGATATAACGGTTCTTTTCTGTTGTGTGTCATTTTCGAAGGTGACTAGCGCTTTACGGATTTCATTCCAGGATTCGCGTAAACTTTTGCATGCCTCTGCACGAGCTGACTAACAAGTCGTTGATAGACTTTTGACGTTGAAATGGGTTTGAAGGACTTCCCAATGCTGAGTTGTCGCTGCAAAGAAATTGTATAACTCTTGGAGTAGAGAAAAGAACGAACAAGCCTCTTGGCTGCTTTCAGCTGCACATTCACCTACTAAATTCATCGAGTGTGCTGAACAGGGAGCATAGTCGACAAGCGGTGAAATTTCCTTTATTTTAGCTTGCAGGCCGTTATAATTGCCTCACATGTTAGCTGCGTTGTCATATGATTGCCCACGGCACTTTGAAATGTCAACTCCCAATTCACTTAAAGGTGAAATAACAGCATCTTTCATTTGTGGCCTGTGTTTGGAATAAACTTGAGAAACCGTTCTACAGGTGATCCATTAGACAGGACATATCTGATTACATAAGTAGCTGGTGTACGTGTGTGTTTATTTAGCACCTTTTTTTTGACACCACTTACCTCGGCACTCAACACTTTTTTTTTTAACCGGCAAGAATATTGAATTAAAAGACACAATCGATTTGGGGTTTTCCTTTATTCACCGTGAAATATTTTTAGGCTGCGGAATACAATACAGAGGTAAAACTGATGCTGCGACGGACGCTTTCTCGGTACGAAATCGATGTAAAAAAGAAGGCCTCGTCCTCTCGAGCGGTCGCTTTTGATAGTTGGGTAGTGTAGAGTTGTGGTGTGATATCCGCATATGTGGTGTCTTGTGCATTTGTGGTGTCTTCGTACTTTGTCGTGCGGTCGTTCAGTGTCGGGTGTACAGAGGGAAGAGCTAACTCATCTAGCCATCCCGGTCCCCCTAGGCGAATATTAGCCTAGCAATCGCTGTATTTGCTGCAGCGTGGCAACAATGCTGCTAAGGCCAGTGGAKCGGTGGTTTGACGAACGATGCGTCTGGCGCCGCGGGGATGTTTCATTTCGCCTTGTTCTGGACGATGGAGGGGTAATTATCCTTCGTTGCTGACTGGGCTGCTGCGATCGGTTCGTGGCAGACTGTAGCGCGGCGGGCCGTTTTAGGGTGCGATGCAGCATGGTGTGGTGCGGCCTATTGCACAGTTGGCATAGGGTGACTAATGTGCACTCCTATGGTGTGTGTACTATTGCCAAGCAGTTCAGGTAGTGCCCGTGAGCTTGAGCAACCTTCGGCCGTTGCATGGGCTGCATGCTGCGGAAAATGCTACAATGTTGTAGCCGGTATGGGCGCCGACATAGGGGACATSGGCTGCGCTGAGGACGGTGGTAGTGGTCGCGGGCGACTACGAGGAGCAGTTGCAATGGCGGTTGCCGCTGGGGTTCGTGGCGCTGGAGTTGCCCCAGGGCGTGGCACTGTTATTGCTGACCTCACCGTTGGCGTTGGCACTGCTGGCTGTTCCACATCCATTGTAATCTGTTTGGGAGGAGTAATGTGTGTCATTAAAATGTGTATGGCAGTTGTGCCACGTTATGTGTCATGAAAGGGTCGTCACGTAGATCGACCATTGCGTTAGGTTTCAAATTAGTTCAAACGAGTTTTTTACTTGCGGGATTATTACGCCGCGTTATTGGTTATTTTATTTGCGTTACGGTAGTATCGGCGGTTTTTTCGTTATTTGCGGTTTCGTCAATGTGTGGTAAAAAACATAGTTTCACGAGCGGTCTTGTTAATATACTCGTACATGACCGTCGGAACCGTATTGTAGTTTTTCTATGTGGCCCAGCCGCCATTAGATGGGAGGTAAACAGTCATCATGGATGGTGACACAATCTACAAGCATTGGCGCCTTTTCTGGACTCTTCTACCTGTACCTTTTATGAAGGTCCTTTATATGTTCTTCCTTCCATCGGCGGCTGAAATCGTGATGGAGAATTTTTATTCTCTCCCATTGATTTAATAAGGATAGCGACCCCACGCCTGGCTCAGGTGTGGCCAGAATGGGTGAAAATGAGAGAAAATGCCCTGGTGGCAGGGCTGTGAAGTCAGAGGGATCTTGCGAGAGGGTTGTGAGTGGCCGTGAATTGAGAACGGCTTAAATTCGCACTAAAAGTGTGGTGAGCTGTTCATAATTAAATTTGTAGTTTCCAGCTACTTTTTTAAAGTGGGATTTAAAGCTTTTTACTGCTGATTCCCATAAACCACCCATATGAGGAGCGCTTGGAGGGATGAACTGCCAGTTARTGCCTTGGGGAGCGTACTTTTGTACAATCTCAGATGAAACTTGTTTGATAAAGTCCACGAACTCTTTTTCAGTGGCTCTTTGAGCTCCTATAAATGTCTTGCCATTGTCGCTCATGAGTTTTGGCGGAAAGCCACGTCGCCCGACAAAGCGAGCAAATGCCGCGAGAAAAGCCTCTTTTGTCAGATTAGTACATAGCTCGAGGTGTACTGCTTTTGACGAAAAACAGACAAAGACAGCCACGTAGCCATTCATTAGTGTGGGAGACCTTAGCATGGATGCTTTTATTTGAAAAGGCCCAGCAAAATGTAGCGTTCCGATGGAAGTGCTGTGCTGCCATAATGCATGTAAGCGAGTCTCAAGGATGTCAGTATCATCCAATGTTGTGTGCAAGGAGTCGATCTTTCGACTTTCTGGTGCAATAATATTGCGCATGGGCGATTGCGGCCAAGAATCGGGAGATTCTGTTAACCATTGAGGGCCATTCCACCAGACTGAGGYGGTGGCAAGGTGCAGAGGTTTGCACCCTCTTTTACCTAGATCAGCAGGATTGCCAGCACTGGCTACGTGTCGCCACGTGGCTGATCCCACTAGGTCAAGAATTTGAGACGTTCGATTGGAAATATACGTTTTCCATGCATGCGGTGGTTTTTCCAACCAGGCTAATACAATCTTGGTATCGGACCAGAGATATAATTTATTGTTTGCCATATTCAGTTGCGTTTGCACTATGGATGCTAGTTTGGCAAGTAGTAGTGCACCACAAAGTTCTAGTCGTGGTAGACTTTTTGTTTTTAGAGGAGCCACTTTTGCTCTTGCAACTAGTAAGTGGCTTGTGGTCGCGTTGTCGCTTTGTGTACGAACATATATAGTGGCGCAATATGCCTTTTCAGAGGCGTCACAGAAGCCGTGTAGTTCGACTTTGTGCTCTTTGATATAWTTTACCCATCGTGGGATTTGCATTTGTGTGATGCCGTTTAGGTTGCTCGCGAACTGTCGGTACATACAATACCTTCGAGTATTATCTGTGGTATGAGATCGCTGCCTAATAAAAGGTCTATTTGAGCGGGGGTGTTGCAGTTGGGATCTGCTAACTTAAGGTGTGAAACCTTTTCCCAATGCTTGCTATTTATATGATAGCTKGGAAGCATATTCGTTAGTTGCGGTAAGACTATAGCTTCTGCTTKTAYTCKTATATCCGCTTGGGGGGAAAATAGGGTAATGGGGCAGATTTTATTAGAGTTTTGAACTACTCTTCCGCCCATTCCCGTGATTTCAAAGTTGGCTTGTTTTGTTGGCATATTTAGCCTATTTTGTGCCCTAGACGCTATGAAAGATCGTTCTGATCCTTGGTCTATTAGGGCTCTGAGCTTAAACAGTTCTCCTCGAGGTCCGATGGAGATGACTGCTGTGGGTAGTAGTACCCTACTTTGATTTTCGCTGTGTAGCGTTTGAGTTTTTAATGCCTTTGAGCAGCATGGTGCTTCTTGGCAATTTTGTGGATTTGGCACTTCGGCCGCGCTGTTTGCTGGTAAGCTGGCAAGATTATTTATATGAAGCATCGAATGGTGTCGTTTGTGACAATAAACGCAATTAAATTTGCTTTCACAATTTTTAAGCATGTGAGCCTGTGATAAGTAGTTTGTGCACAGTCTTTTTAACTTTACAAACTTGTTTGTTTCGGTCAATGATATTTAATTTCTTAAATTTCTCGCAAGATTTAAGTTTATGCCCCCCTTTGCATAGTTTGCATGACGTTTGTTTGTATTGTTCGGATGTGAACGTTTGATTTTTAAAGAAGCTTCTATTGAAATTGTTGTTGCTACTGGCTTGGGGCGTGTGGAAGCTTTTATTGAGGTCGTTTTGAATACCTTTTGGTTTGGTTATTTTTTTGTCCACCCTTTCGGCGATTTACCAGTATAGGGGATAAAATCGACAAACAATTGGAAACAGTGGATTGAAGTTTGATAAATTCTTCATTGGCTTCCTTTTGAATCTTTGGCAGGTTCATTAAAATTGTTATCGGCTAATATTCGTTCATTCTTGTATCTTGATTTTGAAGCTTTTCAAGCCATATTAAAATTGTCGTCATTTAATGCGAACTGTTTTACTATGACGCCATCTTGACCTTTCGTTTTGTATCGAAGGTGATACAATGTTCATTAGATAATTTAGGGTGGTTTATGTAAACGGCTGTGAACATGTCCCGGAAGGACGGCCATTGTTCATAACCCCCTTGAAAAATTTCTGTGTCACATGCAAGCACCTTGAGGTGGATGCCTGAACTTGCCTATTGACTTTGTACTTGTGGCATCTCTACTCGCGGAAGTGGAGTAGGTGCAATTGCTTTAGTTAATTTTAGCTGATCTGCGATCATAATTTTTGTGTCTTCATACTGGTGTAAGCTTTTTTCAAATTTGGCGTAAGCAGAAGATTTAAAGTTTTCTGGTAGATCTGAATCGTCAGTATCTACAATTGCGTCATTTGCAGCCTGGAGACGTGTCCAAAAATTTTCAATTTAATCCTTTTATTTCTAACGCCGATTAAGAATTGTCTTGAATCGGCGAAGAAGCAAATCGAGTGCAGTATTTTATTACGATAAGTAATTTGTTACCTAGGACCTGGCTTCGAGGGTTCTGCAGGTGTACATGGACTCTTTTCGTCAGAAATCATCTTTGGGACTTTTAGTAACTGACTTGGTTTAGAGTCTTTTGAGTCAGAGCTCATTTAAAAAATATGACGAACAAAAAAAAAAACAACAAAATGTTCAATAAAACTTGATTGATATTATAAAGTTTCGTATATATATGTATATGGGATACATCGAAAATACGCCTCTTTTGTAAGTAAGAGTTTCAAAGAGAATCGATAAAACAGGTATAATATTACCTAGTAGTATATATATTTTTTTATATGCTGAAATTATTGAATTWAATTTCACCACACATTTCGTATATATATACGTATGTTCAGACGAGAACTCTTTTACGTGAATAAGAGTTTTGAATTATATTAATAAACCAAAAACGTTTTTAATTGCCGCGTATAATCGTGTTTTGTGTAACCGAACACTCTTTTAAGTTAAATAAGAGTTGTTTTATTTTTGTTTCGAATTATGTAATTAAATTTCGATTTAATTTTATTTAATTATTTGTTTTTAACCGCAACCCCGAATAATTTTTGTATATATTTGTATATTTACGTATATACATATATTTATGGTTCTTTTATTTTATTATATGCAAATGAGAGCTCGTTTTAGAGATCACTGCCCTTTGTACATATGCATGTATGTACACATGTATTACGCTTTATTATGTTTTACACACTCCTGCTTGGATTTGTTGATCAAAAACCAAGGGGTATTGCGGGATATATGCCAATATGGTTTTTGATTATAAGTATGTATACGCAATCCTGCTTGTTTTTGTTAATCAAAAACCAAGGGATATTCCGGGATATATGCCAATGTGGTCTTTGAAGTAATATGCGTATTTACATATGAGACGATACACGATCGTACACATTTTTGATAATAATATTATAATAAATTTTCCGCTGCTTAAAAACGTACTGATGTTGCGATCAGTACTAATTTTTTTTTTTTGCGAAAAATGTTATTTTGTTTAAATTAAATTCCGCGTATGAATGTATGCACTTATATGTAATACGCCCGTATGTACTTGTATATAGGTACGCGTGAACATATGTATATATATAAGTTCGCAGTACGGATAGACCGCGAAAGAAAATTAACATACACTTTATTCTCGATATACATATGTATGTACATATATATAAGTAAATGTATAGAGTTAGTTCCTAAGTTGTTACACTGTTATATGTATATGTATAAAAGAGTAAGTTTATACATATAAATATATGTGAGATATGTATATGTATATGATATATAAAATTTTATTTACACATATGTAGGTGTGTTTTTTAAGTTAAAATATTTTCTCTCTGCTTATGATTTCCTTAGCTTATTTTAAGTAGTCCTGCTTATACTTGATTAAGTATAAGGGGTACCGCTGGAAATTGGTGCAAGTAAATACTTGAAAAATTTTTTCTTATAGAAATAATTTTGTGTTTTCACACAACTGTAAGCATTTAGCGTCAATCAGTTATATATTATATGTATTACAAACTGTTTTGTTTCTTAGCGGTATTT
>NW_017537340.1:48085-49072 GCF_001853355.1 Bactrocera latifrons
GGCAAATGTTGCCCAGTATTCGCACTTCTGTATGTGAAAGTCGCCACTGCACTGCACTTTTATGTGGTCACTGCACTGTTCATTCCTCACTTTTTTTTCTCGTTTTAACTGCACTCTCTTGTCACAACACAATTTGGCTTTTAATTTTGCTTAGGTTTTTTTTTTTGTTTTTCTAAGCTTGTTCACTCGCACTTCGCTATGCACTTATGTGTCACTACACAATTTCATGTTTTCGCAAAATTTTATTTATTATTATTATTTTTTTATTTTTCCATAGTGCCTCTCACTATGGCTCGGAAGACCAATGTGTATTTAGCACCTTTTTTTTTTTGTTTTGACACCACTTACCACGGCACTGAACACCTTTTTTTTTTTACCGGCAAGAATATTGAATTAAAAGACACAATCTATTTGGTTTTATTTTTTATTGATATTTTGCTGCTTATATTTCCATTACAATTGCTTCCAAAACTTTGTTTCCCATAAGTCGAATGAACTCTTCTCATGTTGTTGAAGAAAGATAACTCGTAAATCCTGAGCCTGGATTTCATAATGTGTAATATGTTTAGCTAAGAACTGATCGAACTCCGGTCACGGATAGTTCAAAAAGTACCTCCACAGAATGGGAAAAGTAGAAGAGCCGTCATGCCTATATAACGACGCGACAGAGGACGACGCTGACCACACATTCTTTGAATGTGTACATTGGCAACGAGAACGCGCCGCCGTAGAAAACCTGGTTGGCCCAATAAACGCGGACAATTTAGTCAGCGTCATGTTGGAGAGCGAAGCAAATTGGGAGATTATCAAGGGACGTGGACGCAGGTGCGCAGATGTAAATCTCTCAACGAGAAAAATGGAACGCCACCCTGCAGTAATGCAAATGCGGTCCCAGGGTGGGCAACGGTTCCTTAGAGGGGGGGTTTTTAGTGACCTGCAAGTGGCACATACCACTGCTGTGACGATAACACCCGCAAACAAAAAAAA
>NW_017537340.1:49167-56600 GCF_001853355.1 Bactrocera latifrons
AAACAAAAAAAAAAAAAAATATATATATAAAAAAAATTAAAGAAACGGATCGAACTCGGCGATTGTGGATTGATCCAAATTTGTCTTCTGAAAGGCAAACCACGTGATGCAAGCACTTTTACGCATGCAACTACACTTTTTAGAATGTTTTTCCAATAATTTATTTCTTTATCTAATTGTATTGTTAATGCGCGGTCAATGCGACTTAACACGTTACTTCGTTTTTTCATATGCAGAACAGATAATTTGTGAGTAGGCGAATACTCATGAGTTGACAATCGATGATATGAATTTTTCAAGTCATTGAAACCTTCTTTTTTGTCGAACCGATTCTCCCCGCCATTAAAAAGCAGGACCACAAAAAATACATCCAGTACGYTTTGAATAAATTAGCCACTTTCGGGGAACTGTTTCACCATTTAGAAGCTGTCGTTCGAATAAATGTCTCGACAACTGTCGCGCTTTATCTTTATAAATGCGTTCACTCTTAGGAAAATCATTGTGGATGTTTTGACTGGCTCCGTTCTTACATATGTGATCACGCGTGAACTCGTCGAAAGTCCATTTAGCTGGATCGTCGTTGATTTCGTAGAGCTCCTGGTCTGGAGAATTGGGCTGCACTCCTACTCCTGCCACTCCTGGTACGAGTAGGATATCTTTGGCTTGTTCTTTTGATATACTTGCCACATTGATCAAAGTATTTTCACTTGAAGACACTTTACGCACTGCAGAATCATCAGTTGACAAAACGCCAATACTACTTAGAACGTTGAGTGTTGGGTCAATAGTAGGATCTTGAATATCTGTAGACGGTTTTCCAAAGAAATCGTCTAATTTCCGTGTTTTTTTAATCGTATCCTTTTGTATATCATCTTTTTCTTTAGCTCGCTTGCGATACTCTGCCCCACTTAACCTTACCCTTTTCTTTCCGTCCATATTTAACTATGTAGCCCTAAGTTTTTACGTGTGCGTGAGATAATTACAAATATTTTCGTTAATAGGTATAACATAACAGTCCATAAACGTCGCGTCGCGAATGTTGTTACCAAATTAATGAAAAACTTAATCCTCTCGCTGCAATTGCTATACGCACATTGTTGACAATCGCAGTCACGAGCGGACAAGCGAGTAAGGCGTGGGTGGGGGCGACGTAATATACCTAATAATAATAGATTCACCAATACGTCGAGGAGCATAAATTTTGCTAATCTCTTTGAATCAGGCGTAATAAGACGAAACGATAGGTAATGACTCAATTCCAATAATATAATAGCATTAGTCAAAACAGAAACTCAGGACAAAACCGACAACACCAGCCGGGATGCTACAGTAACAATCAAATACAACCTATATGAATCAAATTTTCCATTGCAGGGTCGCAATCAGATTTACCGATAGTCGAACCATCCACTGATTACAACAAAATAAAATGCCTAGTAGATACCGGATCTACCACCTCGTTGATTGACAAACACATTTTCTCTCATTATAAAAGTAGTAAATTAAATAAACCACTTTTCTTTAATACCCTGTCCGAAAAAAACTGTTATAACATACGAACTAATAACACCACTACCAAAAGAATTCAACGACAGTTATATTGCTTGGAAGGTAACAAGTTTTAATGATAGGAATTTTGACGCCATAATAGGACAATATATCCTGAAACCAATAGAAGCGATCATAAACGTAGGAGAAAGTTTTATAGAAATTAATAAACACATTTTATCAATAAACGCCCCTTCAACTACAAGGAAATCCACAATATTGAAAGCTATTCAGAGGAAAACTCTATTGCGGAAATCGTAAACAAATTATATCACGAAAATATGAATGACGAGGAAGTAAATAAACTAAAAATGTTAGTGAAAAAAAAAAAAATAAATACACATGAAATTAGACACGAAATAATTACAACAACGGACGGACCATTTTACGCAAAAATATATCGCTATCCCCAAATACATGAGAAGGAAATACAGAAACAAATTAAAGATAGAACAGGGAATAATACCGGAAAGTAATTCACCATATAACTCACCTCTTTGGATAGTATTGAAGAAAATAGACAATTATGGCGCAAGAAAATGGGGAGTAGTCGTCGATTACAGGAGAGTTAATGAAATCACTGTTAATGACAAATTCCCGATACCAAATACAGTTAGTATTTTAGAGAAACTAGGAGAGCTCACTACTTCACAACCCTGGATCTTGCAAAAGGATTTCACAAGGTTCTAATTAAAGAAAGCGATAGAAAGAAAACAACATTCTCAATTCCTTTAGGACACTATGAACTCGTCAGAATGCCATTCGGGCTCAAAAATGCCCCGGCCACYTTGCAAAGCCTAATAAATTCAGTAGTTAGGGAAATCTGTGTAGTCTATTTAGACGACATATTTAGTACAAATATTGATGAGCACACAGAAAGTATCCAACATTTTTTTAACAAATTAGCAGAACACAATTTAAATATACGGATAGATAAGTGCAAATTCTTCGCAAAGTCAACAGAATATTTAGGTCATATACTAACCACAGAGGGAATCAAACCAAATATGAACAAAGTAAAAAACATACAGGAACTGAAGTTATCGTAAATGGTTAAACAATTAAAATCGTTTTTGGGCATGTCCTGCTATTACAGAAAATTTATAAGGCATTACGCTAAAGTGGCTCAAGGCTTAACAAAATATTTGAAAAAAGGAGCTAAAATTAACATTCGCGACCCCCAATATACAAATTCATTCCAGAAATTCAAAGCACTTCTGACAAACTCACCGGTACTCAAATATCCGGATTTCAAACTCAAATTCTCCGTAACAACAGATGCAAGCCATTTTACAATTGGAGCTGTTTTGACACAAGAAGGACACCCCATAAGTTATGCAAGCAGATCGATAAATGACCACGAAAGAAAATACTCAGCTACAGAAAATGAGCTGCTAGCCATAGTCTCGGCGGTCAACTATTTCAGATCGTATATCTACGGGAGATATCTATATTGCAAAAAAAAAGGAAAAGATATAAATCCTAGATTACAGAGGTGGCTCCTCAAATTAGGAAAATACGACATTAACACAAGTTATGTCAAAGGAAAGGACAACGCTGCCGCTGACTTTATGAGCAGAATAAGGGCAGAGGCAGGTGAAATTAATATCCTATAGGAAAATGAGAATATGAGTACCATGGCAACAATCCACTCTCAAGAAGAGGAATTGCATGACCATTTTGGTATAAAAAGTGGGAATATACTCGGAACTACCGGACCACGAATACAATAAAGTTCAGMAAAAATTAATTTACTTGTTTAACAGAATATATAAAATTTTATAAATGTACGCACCATGCGAAAGACATGCAGAATGAAGATGAAGCTTATAGATACATAGCGAAATATCATAAAAACGAAACTGGACATGGAGGAATTAACGGAAATTATGAGGGACTGAAAACCTTAATTTACTACAAGTATCTAAAGAGGTTAATACAAAAATATATAAATAACTGCGAAATATGAAATAAAAAAAACCTATTAAAGAAAGATACAAGCTAACCGAAACACCGATGGATATTAACCAAATAACACATATGGATGTTTATACCAACAAAAAACATGGTTTTATCACTTTTATTGATGAATTTTCAAAATACGCAATGGAACTAGCCTTAGAAGGATAGAAACAGCCTCACAAAATTAGAAAAATTAGACTTTATTTCTCTCTCAGATGTAAGCCAACAAAAATTATAACAGACAACGAATTTAACTCAGTAAACGTAAAAGAACTCTTAAGACAGGAATCCATTGACGTTCATTTTACAAAACCAAATAATCACACATGAAACGTTGATGGAGAAAGGCTACACAGTACTATTTCCGAAAAATTTAGAACACTGGAAGCTGTGAAATCACCACTACCAACTCAAGAAAGAGTTTTTAAAAGTATAGAATGGTATAACAACTCAGACCATTCCACGATAAAAGCAAAACCTATAGATGTAATTAAAGGTAGAAGAGATAAAGCCAAAATATACAAAACTCTAGAGGATAATAAAAAAGGTACAATTGAAAAATTGAATGAACAGTGCGAAAGTTTTCAAAATACGGAACAGGAAGGATATGTGAAGAACTATAAGGCTCTTAGGCATAAATACGAACCAAGATATCGCAAACTAAATTTGCAAAACATACATTCTTGCAATATTAAAAGAAAAAAGAAATTTTCAGGTGAAATGGATCCTAACCTCTTTGATGATACAACTGGCATTGACACCGATCCAACCTCATCGCACAATAGAAAAAATTGAAACTAATCTTGGATACACGGAAGTATGGATCGAAGACGTCCAACTTGCAGAAACCTACGACACTATACTACATATAATAAATATGGAGGAAATATTAGGCATAATCGAAACAATTCACAAAAATATAGAACATGCTGGCCTACAAAAAAAAAACAGAAATTTTGGAAATGCAACTTAACAATATAAAAAGTAAAGCTGTAACTTTAATACCACATAGACAGCGATTAATATTTTTGGAACAGCTCAAAAATGGTTATTCGGCACTATGGATGATAATGGTGGGCAAGAAATAGAAACACACCTGAATTCAATAGATACAAATAACCATAATGCAATTAAAAATCTTAATGGTCAGATAAGCATTAATACACACTTTAATAAAAGTTTCTCTAAACTGAAGTCTGTTATAGAAAGTGACCGTAACATAATAAATTCGAAATTAAATAGTATAAATAAAGTTAACAACGAAATACAAAGACATATTAAATACACTGACTTTAMACTAAAACAAAAAATTATACAGGACAATATCGAACACATTAGGAAAACATAGCTGCATTATAGCCAGGAATTTCTTACAGGAACATGTTGACAAAAGGAGAGATAACTAAGCTCGGAATAGACTTCAATAAACTACAAAATACTAAATTGGGAACTCTTATTGATAGCAATATAATATTCGCCATTAAAATACCAAAAGATTCTATCTCTCTTCCAGTAAACTATCTTACACCCATTTACGAAAGTACTAACGAATTAAAAAAACTAAAGCCGTTAAAAAACTGCTTAATAAAGAAAAATTATATACAAATTTTTAACAATGCATCAGAAATTATAGAGATAAAGCCAGGAATTGTACTCATAAAAAATCAGGTAAGAACACACTTTTTTAATGATTGTCACAACAGAACCCAAAAACTAACTGGCAACTATTTAATAAAATTCAATAATTGCTCTATCAATGTAGGCAAACAAACTTTCTATAATAAAGGAATTATATTTAGTGTTAGCTAATTTAAATTTGTGTTAGCTAATTTAAATTTATTGTGCCGAGTCATTTTCAATTTGTCTTTGTGCTACTTTTTAAATAGTGCAATTGTTAGTGTTAATTTACATTGCTTACTTAAATTTCTCTCTTGTTTTTATTCGTTTCCATCTTTGTCTACAGCTGTTCGCGAGTTTCTTACTTTTCGTGTGTTACAATGCATCTCAAACTGCTCGCTACATTGGTTGTTATCTTTGATAACTAACTATTTTTATTGCATTCATTTGTTATAAATATATTATTATTATTTTTTGCCTTTTTTACTTTTATTATTTAACATCTTGATATTTTTGTTTAATATTGTTTTTGTTCATTATGATTTGTAACTTTCCGAACTACTATGTGAAACCCGAGTCGGAACGCTTTGTTTCTTGCTGGCTTTGTGATGGGTTTGCCCATCTTAAGTGTACTGGACTGACAGGTCGGATCTTGGATTCTATTCTTGATAGTAAGGGATTGCGCTGGTCTTGCTTAAAATTCAGGCCAACTGAAATTGAATTGTTTAAAGTTTTTAAGCAGGCGCGCAATGGTTTCAAGGAAATTGGTCGTGATCTTGAAACCCTTACTGAAAAATTTATGCGTTATGAAACGCTGTTTCAATCGTTTCAATGCCTAAATACTCAGGAAGAGAATCCAAAAACTTCATCTAAACGTAAACGTCCGTCTCATGAAGATACCACCGTATCTTCCTTAAAAAAATGCCTCCACCCACTATTGACCTCATTAACCTCTCATCCCCTTGTCCTCAAGGAGAGAAGGTTCCGTCTGCTCAGGACACTGAAAAAGCTGCCACTGAAGACGGTACGCGGAAAAAATCTCAAGATCCGCCTCCAAATACCTACAAGTCAGCTAATAAAAACGTAGTTGTTATACCGCGGAAAAAGGCAATTTTTGTCTCGAGATTTGCTGCGGATACCTCAGTCGATGATATAAAAAGTTACATCTCGTCGAAATTAAAAACGGCAGATACAGACGTCCGTAAATTTAATTTCAAGTATAACCGGTATATTTCGTCGTTTAAGATCGACGTATCCGCTGACAGTTTTCAATTAATACTTGACAACTCATTCTGGCCATCTGGGGTATTTGTGCGCGAATTCGAGCACAAACGTGACAAGCCCCCTGTAGATATCACTAAAATGCCAAGAAATGCCGTGAATACAAAAAACTATCTAAGAATAATTCGCTGACTATTTATTATCAAAATGTTAGAGGTCTTAATACGAAAGTTACTGATTTGTATTTAAACAGCATTCATTGTAACTTTAAATCATTGCTTTCACAGAGACTTGGCTAAAGCCTTACATTTTTGATAATTAAATATTCAACAGCGAATTCGAAATCTATAGATATGACCGGCTGAACAGAAAAGGARGTGGTGTCTTGTTTGCTGTTCATTCTTCAATTACATATGAAGAAGTCGATGTTCCGCATGCAGACTTCATAGAATTTGAATAGTGGCCATATTTACTTAACTTTATCTTATATACCACCTCACTCGGATATATCTGTTTATATGCAGCATGCTTCATTAATAAATAATGTTTCTGAATGGCTAGTAATACTGATTCCTACACCATTCCTATTAGTACTCGCTTATGTTTTAACGAGTTCTTAGATAAATTGTCGGAGTTGGGTCTTAACCAAATCAATTTAATTTCGAACGAGTTTGGTAAGTTCTTAGATCTAGTCTATGTTGACAACGCTTCAATGTTCTCTGTTGTCCGATGTGATCCTTTGGTTCGACCAGAGTATCATCCTGCTTTGTATCATCTCGTGCTTTTAAACTTTTTAAAAAAACTGGTTTAGTTGCTGACTATTCAAAATATTCTAAATTGCGCCGAAAATTTGCTGAACTTAACAAAATATGTTATAATAATTATATAAACAAAGTAAAAAATTATATTATACGTAATCCAAAATTGTTCTATGCTTTCGTCAACTCCAAACGCAGGATTTCTAATTTTCCGTCCGCTATGAAATATAAGTCAAGTATGTCCAGTGACAATCACAAAATTTCTAATATGTTCGCTGAATTCTTTAGGTTCAATTACTCTCCAAAATCTCCAAAAAATGTTCCGCA
>NW_017537340.1:57090-58929 GCF_001853355.1 Bactrocera latifrons
ATGTATCAACGGGTTTTAGGGAGAATAAGAATACTGATGTTATATACACAGATTTTAGTAAAGCTTTTGATAAAATAAACCACTCAATTGTTTTGAATAAACGTGATCTTCTTGGTTTTCATCCAATACTTTTAAAATGGGTTGCTTCTTATCCTAGTAAGTACAGGTTCGGCAAAATTGTAGTGAGGCCATGGAGGCCCAAGGCAACGTCGGCGACGAGCCAAGAACCCACGATGGGGCGAACCGTGGCACCGGCTCCACCCGTAACCCGCCCAGCAGCGCTTGATTCGACTGCCGCTGTGGTTTCGGGAGGGCCGAAAGAGTCCCCCAACGACCCCATCTCGGCTGGGCAGGCTGCGGCCACCGCCGCGGATGGAACCGGGAGCAACGAGCTCCCCAATGAGCAGGAAGGCATGCCACCCAAGAGCTTCTGGAAGGGCTGGAGATGCAGGTTGATGATGAGATCGAGGACGAGGATCTGTCCCTCATCGAACCCATACTATAGGCTCCAATGCCGGCATGGAAGTGGCTCAGGTGAACCTACATCACGCATCGGCGGCCTCRGCTGTCATCGTGAAGAGGTTCATTTCGGATAACCTGAGCAGGAACCTTGGATATTCAAAGAAGAGCTAAGAGGCCTCAACTCGAAAAGAAGCAAGGTRATCTGGGATCTCTCTAGCGAGAGACCTCGCCCCTGTGTAGTCGTTAGAGCCGATATAGACTTTTTCTGTATTTCAGAGTTCCTAACGTAAGATCTGGGGGCGGTACAGGTGAAGGACAAGGAATGATCGGACTTCGTCTTCGTTTCCGCATACTTTCCGGGAGAGACGGCCATCAGTCCATTATGGACGCCTATCACTGTGCCTGTCCACTAAAAGCGACCACCAGCAAACAAATCTGCCCCTGGTGGTCTAGTAAACTCTCAGCTCTTAGACTTAGGGTGCGTAGGTTGTTCAACAAAGCCAAACGCACAGGCAGCTGGGAGGATTACAAACGGCACCTAACATTCTATAACAAGGAGATTAGGCTTGCCAAGACAAACAGTTTCAGGAAGTTCTGTGATAGCGTCTCCTCGACCCCGGAGGCAGCTCGCCTGCATAAGGCGTTGTCGAAGGGCAAGACGGACACAGCATTATCCCTAAAAAGAAACGACGGGACCTATACGTAGAGGGCGGAAACACTCTTACAAACGCACTTTCCGGGGACGGTTCAAGCTGACCTCAATCCAGCCTCGGTCATACGTAGGCCAGATCGCTCAGATTGGCTGACTGCAAGAAACCTGTTCACTGCAGACTCAGTCAAATGGGCACTAGCCTCCTTTACAAGTTTAAGTCACCGGGAGTGGATGGCGTCTTCCCAGCCCTTTTGCAGCAAGGTATGGATATTCTCCTRCCACACCTGCTAGGGCTGATGAGAGAYAGCCTGGCGATGTCGTATATCCCTGAGCCATGGAGAACCGCAAAAATAATTTTCATTCTCAAAGTAGGGAGGAGAGACTATTCGCTAGCCAAATCCTTCCGGCCTATAAGTCTCACATCCTTCATGCTGAAGGGAATGGAGAAAGTAATAGACAACCATATCAGATCGGAAGCGCTGAAGATCGCACCCCTACATACCAGACAACACGCGTACAGAACAGGCAGATCCACAAACACTGCTCTGTACCAACTCATTCGCTGAATAACGGCGAAGTTGCGATCTGCGCCTTCCTAGACATTGAGGGTGCCTTTGATAATGCATCTCACACTAGCGTTATCAAGGCACTTGAGAGAAGGAACGTACCCACCCCGATACGCAGATGGATAGAAGCCCTTCTGCGCACTAGGGTAGCAGAAACAA
>NW_017537340.1:59369-60774 GCF_001853355.1 Bactrocera latifrons
GACCGGCAGATCATGGGGATGCAAGCCAAGTATCATCAGATGGCTGTATACCATGATAGTAAGGCCTATCGTCACCTATGGAGCGGTTGCCTGGGCTACCAAAGCAGCGCAGTCTTCAGTGATTCGGAGACTGTCAAAGCTGCAAATACTTGCATGTGTCTGTGTTTCAGGGGCAATGAGCACATGTCCCACGGTGGCACTGGAAGTCTTACTAGAGCTCACACTGCTGCATCAGGTGATCAAGCTAGCAGCAAAGCACACCATGCTGCTAATGTCAGCAGAAGGCTGCGGAAGAGTGAAGGTAATGTCCTCTAGACAGATGAAAGAACTAGTGGAGAGCACACCGCTAGCCCTCCTCCCTAAGGACAGCACCACAAAGAAATTAAACTTCAAGAAGAACTTCAAAGCCACTCTAGGCAGCAAGACGGTGTGGAGTGATTCCRCGCTGGGAAGGCTGCTGGAAGACAGCACCATTGAGTGGTGCACTGATGGTTCAAAAACACCGGAAGGTATTGGGGCAGGCCATACCTATGGGCAGCTTCCCAAGTATCTTCCAGGCAGAAGGTTTTGCCATTTGTCAGTGTGCTGAAGTCAACCTCAGCCGCAACTATCGCAACCAGCGTATAGCTACTCTCAGTGATAGTCAAGCGGCGCTAAAAGCGATCTCATCCTACGAGACCAAATTGCTTCTAGTCGAGGAATGCGTAGAACGGCTAAACCSCCTGTCCTTCTGCAACCGGTGCATCTAATGTGGGTACCAGGGCACAAGGGAGTAGAAGGCCGACGAACTTTCCCGCACTGCAGCAGCGTCAAARATGTTGGGACCGGAGCCATACATAGCGGTAGGACCCCACACTCTTAAAGAGCTGCTCAGCACAGAGGAGAGAGTGGAAAGAGAACGGCACTGGCGACAGGCAGCAAGTATGTACCACACCAAGCTGCTCCTAGGAGGATACAATCTCCCCAGATTTGAAGAACTAATTCACCTCCCCCGTGAAAAATTCCGGCYCCTCGTCGCAATCTACACAGGGCACTGTAAGCTCAGGAAGCACCTGTCCAACATGGACATGGTCTCCTGTGCCAACTGCCGATTCTGCGACCTGGAACAGGAAACACCAGCACACCTAATCCTGGATTGCTCAGCAATCTATGGAAAAAGGCTTAAGGAAGTGGATTGTGCTTACATCAGCAGGGAYCACATCACCTCACTAGCGCCCGSCAAACWCCTAGAACTATTCAGGCTGCTGGGGCTCTGGGAGGTCATGTGATATAGGAGAGGGCACAATAGACCTTAGGTCGCGGTGCATTACCTCAAGTAACATTCTATTCTATTCTACCCTAGTAATAGAATTCAACCAGTCATATTTAACGATACTGTTTCCGACATAATCAATGTTCCTTCAGG
>NW_017537340.1:61659-63554 GCF_001853355.1 Bactrocera latifrons
TATCTACTCTTAACAAGTAACATTTAAAAATAATAAACTCTAATCTAATTCTTAGTTTTGGCTGTTGAAATTTTTGTTTCTGTAGCTGAGCAGCTTAAGATCGCAACGCTTAAAACTCCCTTGCCTTTTATGACTCGGCTAATTCCGCTCGTTCGCGGATTGCGCCCTGCGCGTCGGTTGGGTGGGAGCAGGGTAATCGTTGGGTATTATTATTAATATTTGAAGACATTGTATTAAGTAACTTAGAAAATACGGCATTAATATATGAAATAAGCTATGTAATAAAAACGCATTATATTATATATACGATTCTACCTTAACTTTAATTTTAATCACCATTGTATCAATTATTGGATTAAAGAAATTAAATTAAAATAATCAACATGATCACCCAGGAGAGTGCTCAATCTAGGCGGGGAGAAGTTACGTCGCCGTCGTTGCAAGCCAAATCGCTGCCGACGTCGCCGTCACCCAACTTCCACATTGACTGGTCTGCATAAATGCAACCAAAGCCCTGCCAGCCACGGTTACCCACTTGTGACAAATATTTCAATACAACTACACATTTTTTCTCTATGCACTAACACCAACGCACATTTTCGGGTTATTTTTTGTTTACCTAAATGTGATGAAAAAAGTTTCTTTCATTTCTTGATTTACTTGCAAGAGTGAGAAGGAGAAAACATAATTATCAATAGTGCCAAAAGAAAATCTCAAAAAGGGTAATAAAAAACGAAGGATAATTGCGAGCCATTTGCAATTCTAGCGGGAACAAATTTGCATATTTTAAATATATTTTAAATTAATTACTTTATGCCATTGCAGAATTAAATTAAAGTACATATTTTATCAAAAAAGGTAAGCAACATTTTGAAATAATTATAAATACATTTAATTAATTCCTATTTCTCTTTTAAGAAATCATCAATAGGTCTTCAAGCAGTAGAAGCAGAACAATTTTTATTTGTGAGTTTTTTGTTACATTTTATACATATATTATTGAACATATACTAAGTAGCTATTTAATTGAATGACCAGTGCGGTTGGTCCTAATAATTTAATTTATAAAAATAACTATTATGTTTAACAAATGCGTGCGGTTAACAAATATTCGTATTGTATTATGTTCTTTAGGTCTGCACAGTGCAAAAATTATAAAAGAAAGTGTGTTTAAAGCGGCCTGTGCAGGTTAAAATTATTTGTAAAAGAACGTGTGCTTAAGCGGCCTGTTCAGTGTTAAAATTATTTGTAAAAGAACGTGTGTCTTATAAGTTAAATAATTAATGTTTTTCTTTAAAATAATCTTTTATTTCATCTTTATTTTATTATAATCTTCTTTCAGGTATTTGTCTTTTACAATATTTTTCGACTCTTTTATTTTCAGGTATTTGTCATTTACAATACTTTTCAACTATTTTATTTTCAGGTATTTCTCTTTTCTTTAATTAATCTCTTTTCAGATGGAATTCTCTTTTTAAATTATGTAAATATTTATTAAAAATAATAAAAAAAAAATTAAAAAGTTTAGTTTTAAATTTCAAGAAATTTTTAAAATAGGAATTAAAAAATGTAACCCTGCATCAGCCGTCGATTGCGGATATTAGAGCAGGACAGATATACTTTTATATATGACACTGCTGACTGAGCGCAACAAAGATGTATGATCACATGTATACGTACGTGTGAGGATAGAATCTTCACGCGGCTTAGCAATTTGTCTGGAAGTCACAGTCTTCTACAAGCATACGAATCTTTATCATAGGTTATCAAAACCGCAGGGTTTCCACTGAAAAGGATTACTGCAAATCATTCAGATATAGTAAAACATATACCAAAAAAAAACTTGTTGGGACACTAATTTCCTTAAATTCGAAAAGGAAAGTATAACAAAGACT
>NW_017537340.1:63615-66690 GCF_001853355.1 Bactrocera latifrons
TAAAAACATAAAAAATTAAAAAAATAATATTAACATTTGAAAGAAAAGATAAATATTATCTGATCATTTAATTTAAAACAAACATTTCTCTTCACATAATATATTGCATTGTGCAAGCCGCCTTAAACGCATTAAATATACATATGTATGTATTTACCTTTGCGTATTATATTGGTCCAATTTCAAACAACACACACTTATTTTCACATACTTACTTAACAATTGATGGTGGAGTCATGTGTAGAAGTTCACGCAAGAAACGATTCTTTTGCATATGACTCAAGCAGCTCACGACTTCCGGTCTTTGACCAAGTATCCTATCCTGGGTAGCCTAAGAACATCCGTTCGAAGGCGAGCTAAAGTGAGAATGTGAAATATCCTCTACATAGGGTTGTGCGCTGGGTTTTGGACCCGCCACGTAAAAAAACATCGCCCCTGAAAAATTTTCAACAGCCTCGGATGAGAAACCCCGCTTTTTGATGACAAACATGGCTAACGAATTAAGGACTATGATTTGAGGGCATGTACCTGGAATGTCCGGTCCCTTAATTGGGAAGGTGCCGCTGCCYAGCTGGTCGATGTCCTCGTGAAAATAAAGGCCTTACATCACAGGACAGATGCRAGTAGGTCCTTGTGGCCTTTACTACAGTGGCCATATACAGGAGCGCAAGTTTGGTGTGGGATTTGTGGTGGGAGTGAGACTCCGTCGCCTAGTACTATCATTCACTCCGGTGAATGAACGTCTAGCGACAATCCTCATCAAAGCGAGGTTCTTCAACATATCGCTGATTTGCGCCCACTCCCCGTCGGAAGAGAAGGACGATGTGACCAAAGATGCCCCTGCCACCATGTCAAAATCGCGCTTAGCGACTTTAACGCCAGGATGGGCAAAGAAGTATCTTTGGCACGACGGTCAGTAAATTCAGCCTCCACGAGGAAACATCCCCAAATGGGTTGAGGCTGATGAACTTCGCCGGGGCCCGAAATATGGTTATCTGTAGTACTAGATTCCAGCATACGAAGATACATCAAGCTTCGAAAAACCACCAGCCAGATCGATCACGTTGTGATAGACGGAAGACACGTCTCCAGTGTTTTAGATGTGCGTGCGCTCCGAGGTCCTAACATCGACTCGGACCACTACCTTGTTGCTGCCAAGATTCGAACCCGCCTCTGTGCAGCACGCCAACAAACACAAGGAAGGTTCGACGTTGAGAAGCTGCAAGCCCACCAGACAGCCGAACAATTTTCTACTCTGCTTGCACTCCTGCTCTCTGAGAGCACTCGGCAACGACTCGGTAAAAGGGACCTGTGGGACGGCGTTTCAAACTCCTTACGTACAGCTGGAAGCGAAACCATTGGTTTTTGGAAAGTGCAAAAGAACAGCTGGTACGACGAGGAGTGCTGTGGCGCAGCGGAGAGAAAACAGGCTGCCTACCTCGCAACGTTACGATCGACCACAACACGTGCGGGGTGGGATAGATACCGAGAGTTGAAGACGGAAGCGAGACGCATTTGCAGACAGAAAAAGAAAGGGGCCGAAATGCGTGAATACGAAGAGCTTGATAAGCTGGCCGACAGGGGTAATGCTCGAAAATTCTACGAAAAAATGCGGCGGCTTACAGAAGGTTTCGAGACCGGAGCATACTCTTGTAGAACCCCCAAAGGTGATTTATACACCGATGCCCAGAGCATACTTAAATTATGGAGGGAMCACTTTTGCCTGCTGAATGGCAGTGAACGTACAACGCCAGGAGAAAGCGAACCCGATTCCCCAATCGATGACGATGGAGCAGACGTTTCCCGACCAGGAAGAAGTTCGAATAGGAATTGCCCGCCTGAAACACAACAAAACGGCGGGGGGCGATGGATTGCCGGCCGAGCTATTCAAACACGGCGGCGAAGAACTGATAAGGAGCATGCATCAGCTTCTTTGTAAAATATGGCCGGGCGAAAGCATGCCCAACGATTGGAATTTAAGTGTGCTATGCCCAGTCCTCAAGAAAGGAGACAGGAGAAAAGAGATAAGCCTCCTCAACATTGCATATAAGRTTCTATCGAGCAYATTGTGTGAAAGATTAAAGCCCACCGTGAACAAACTGATTGCACCTTATCAGTGTGGCTTCAGACCTGGAAAATCAACAACCGACCAAATATTCACCATGCGCCAAAGAAGCGACACTCACCACCTCTTCGTCGATTTCAGAGCTGCTTTCGACAGCGCGAAAAGGAGCTGCCTTTATGCCGCGATGTCTGAATTTGGTATCCCCGCAAAACTAATACCTCTTCGATCCTTTCGATACCAAACGAGGTTTCAGAAAAGATGACTCCCTATTGTGCGACTTCTTCAACCTGCTTCTGGAGAAAATAATTAGAGCTGCAGAATTAAATAGAGAAGGTACAATCTTCTATAAGACTGTACAGCTGCTGGCGTATGCTGATGATGTTGATATCATCCATTTCAACACCCGCGCTGTTAGTTCTGCTTTCTACAGACTGGACAAGGAAGCAACACAATTGGTTCTGGCAGTGAACTAGGGCAAGACGAATTATCTCCTGTCATCAACCAAACAGTCGTCGCACTCGCGACTTGGCACTCACGTCACTGTTGACAGTCATAGCCTTGAAGTTGTAGATAGTTTCGTCTATCTTGGAACCAGCGTAAACCCCACCAAGAATGTCAGCCTGGAAATCCAATGCAGGATAACTCTTGCCAACAGGTGCTACTTCGGACTGAGTAGGCAATTGAGAAGCAAAGTCCTCTCTCGACGAACAAACCCCAAACTCTATAAGTCACCTATAATTCCCGTCCTGCTATATGGTGCAGAGGCTGGGACGATGACAAAAACTGATGAGTCGACGTTGCGAGTTTTCGAGAGAAAATTTTGCGAAAGATTTATGGTCCTTTGCGCGTTGGCTAAGGCGAATATCGARTTCGATGGAACTATGCGCTGTACGAGATATACGACGACATGGACATAGTTCCGCGAATTAAAAGACAATGGCTCCGCTGGCTAGGTCATGTTGCCGGAATGGACAAAAGCACTCCAGCTCTGAAAGTATTGGACGCTGTAC
>NW_017537340.1:66815-82318 GCF_001853355.1 Bactrocera latifrons
CCATGGTTAACTCGGCTATAATCGCGTAAGCGATATCTACGCCAATTAAGAAGAAGAAGACTGAACAATTGATATTTACCGCTTCTGGTGATATTGCTCCTGCTGCTATTTCCAATTCATTCTGATTTCCAATGCTATTAAAACAAATGAAGTAATTATTTGCAAATTATTTGAAAAAAAAAAAATCACATAAAATTCACTTATAGCCCTGACAGAAGACAGCGCTAATTTGCATTAGCGGGCTTAATTTACATTACTTGCGCATTTGACCTATGTTAGTGAAAGTTTGTAATGCAAAAGAATTTCGTGCATTTAGCTGAATTTACCAAATTTGAGTAGGCAACACTGCTCAAAAATGGTTGATTTTTGCTACTTTTTGACAGATGTCGCGTAAAGTCTGTCACCTCCTTTGCGTTTACAGCATCAGAGGTAAGTAGTTTTATATTGCTAATTAAATTATGTGTAAGTATGTTAACAAAAACAAATTTTAAAATTTCTAGTTGACAGAAACTAAACAACGCACAATTTGCCATCCATTTTTTTACCGGAACCAGACGCAACGGTAAAAGCACGCCACGCAAAAAATACAATGGAAAGACCACTGACAAATCAGACAAGCAGACGAAACAACAACAAGCATGCACACACAGCTTTAAAACCATGCCACTCCCAACAACACACGCCATCCTAAAAGTGGGTATACATGACATACAAGTGCGTTCGATCGGTATGTGTTCAAATGCGGTGCGCCTGGTACGCATACCTATCCATGTTCGCGAAAATGTTTGATTTTTTACAAGGGGTGCACATGTTTGTCGTGGTTTTTTTTTTTTTTTTGTTTTTGTTTCCGAAGGGGGAATCTTCTAAAGATCCTACCAGGATGCGAACGGTAGCATGCACGAGTCACATTTTCGCTAGGGTACACCTCTTTCGGGACCACGCCCAGACAGTACTAAATAACTATGCTGGACTTGCGAAACAGTATGCCTACGTACTAAACCCTTAACTCCGGCTGCTGTAGCTTGTATTCGGACCTGCGGGACCGCCGTTAAGCACTACTTCGCAGGACCAAACGGGGCGATAACTGCCTCTTCACGACCTACCGCTCGGGTTATTCACGTGGTCTTATGCTTCTTCACTGTCTTTCTTTCGTTCTGAGTTCTAGGAGCGCTATTGCGACCCACTCTTTCGTTTAAGCCCACACCAGCTGTGATCGCAGCATGTGACTCACTATGTTGTCGGGCGTTATGCTTTCATTTGTCAGCTTTTCTATGATGTCTCTCTCTACTACATAYCGCGAGCAGGTGAAAAAGACGTGCTCTGCGTTTTCTGCGGCATTTCCGCAGAAGGAACATTGTGTATTGTCATCGTGACCAAATTTGTATAGGTATTCCCTGAAGCAGCCATGGCCCGATAAGAACTGCGTTAAGTAGAAATCTGTCTCCCCGTGTTGTCTGCCAATCCAGGCTGATACATTCTTAATTAATATATACGATTAATTATTACGGCAATGTCACCCGCATAGCCAATTATCTGTGCCTCTTTTGGCAGCGGTAATCGTAACATCCCGTCGTAGAGCACATTCCAAAGTAGTGGACCTAGCACGGAGCCTTGTGGTACTCCACCTGTCACCGTGTAGGTTTTTGGGCCTGTATCGGTATCGTACAACAGTARTCTGTCAGACAAATAGCTACTAATTGTCCTCAAAAGATACCCCGGGGTGTTTCTTGCCTCTAATGCTCTCAGTATATGTGGCCACTGTGCCGAGTTGAAAGCGTTTTTCATGTACAGCGTAACAACTGCGCAGTATTTTTTATCTCCATACATCCATCTGGTGCCCTCTATGGCTTTGGCCGCAATGTCCGTCACTTTTCCAACTGCGTCTAAAGTGGACCGATGCCTTCTGAATCCAAATTGGTTTTCAGATAGCCCATTGGACCCTTCTTCTAGGTGGCGTTCTAGACGTGTGCAGATCAATCTTTTTAGTATTTTGGCCATCGTGTCGATCATGCAGAGTGGGCGATACGCACTCGGTTCTCCAGCCGGTTTGTTTGGCTTCTGAAGAAGAACCAGCCGCTGTTTCTTCCATACTTTCGGGAAAACTCCTTCATTCAGACATCGTGTGTAGAGTTCGGCGAATGCCCTCTTGCTATGGCTGATGGCAATTTTCAGTGCCTTGTTCGGGATGCCATCAARTCCTGGAGCTTTTGCGTTGCCAAATCTCTCCGCCGCTTCCATTACCTCCTCCTCGTCCACAATTTCAGACTCCATCATGGCTGGTATCGTTCTAGTCGGTTCCGGTTCTTGCGTTGTGAAAAGTGTTTTCACCAACTTTTCTAGGAGGGTCGGGCAGGTTGGTATTTGACTTTTACCCCCTCTGATTTTCGCCATCACTATTTTATACGCGTCACCCCACGGATTCTTGTCCACCTTTTCACATAGTTCTTTAAAACTCGAAGACTTACTTCTTTTGATAGCCTTCTTGAGTTCTTTACGTTTTCTTTTGAAACTTTCTCGCAATCTTGTATGGTGTGGCGTACCTTGGCTCCTTTGGCAGAGGCGTCTCGCTTTATGGCATTCGCTTCTCAATGTGCTGATCTCTTCGTTCCACCAGTATGCGGGCCTTTGGGTTAGATTGTGCCCTTTCCTACACTTAGCAGCATCACAAGCTTTACTTATGTGCTTCACCAGTTTTTCAGCCTGTCGGTCAGCGTTGATCGCACCATCTAGATTCTCATCCAACATAAGTTTGAAAGTTTCTTCATCGAACGTTTCCACCTTCCATCCTTTTTTCTGCAATTTTTTTACGCTGGATCGAGTTTGTATTTGTTTGCGGATTTCCAGCGAGATGGCCAGGTGATTGCTATGTGTGTAAAAGTCGCACACCTTCCAACTTGTAGATCGAACCAGCGCGCTGCTGGCGAATGTGATATCTATTACATGTCCATTCTTTTCGAAAGTATTTCTACTGCCGGTGTTGAGCAGCACGGCATCTAGCACAGAAAATGCCTTGAGTAGAGCATTACCCCATCTGTTTGTGAAGCTACTCCCCCATTCAACTGCCCATGCGTTGAAATCGCCTGCTATCACGTTTGACGTGGTAGTGAGGGCGTCTCGAACCAGTTCATTGAGAATTCTTTCGTAGTCTCCTTGCAACACACTCGGGGGAATATAGCAGCTGTAGAAATAAATGCCACCTATTTTCGCTCGTATATAGTAGGATCTTTCCAGAAGCGGCTTATCTTGGAAGGCGTTGCCCCCACAGGCCCATATGGCAGCTTTCTTTTTCCTTGTCGGAGGTCCACGTGCCAGCGTTTATGTTTTTATATTGCTCACACACTATCGCCACATCTATCTTTTCTTCGAATATTTTTTGTTTCAGCAGCTCTTGTGCCGYTTCACAGTGGTTTACGTTGATTTGGACAACTCTCATTTTGTCTTTTTACACGCCGCTTGATATAGAGGACACTTCCAACTTCCGATCCGGTGTCCGGTCTCCTTTTCCCCGCTGCTTTTGCATTCTGCACACGATGGGCTTTTGTCACATTCCTTTGCGAAATGTCCCTTTTCACCACATTTAGCACAACATGTGCTTCGGTCTTCCTTACTCGTACATGTCCTCGCCAAATGGCCGTATTCCAGGCACCTGAAACACTTTCTGAGGTTCGACTTTTCCCTTATTCTGCAGATCACCCATCCAACTTTGACCTTATGAGTGTCAAGCAGCCATTTTTAGTCCGCTGCAGGAAGGCTGATGACTGCCGTCTGCGTGCCCGCGTTCGCCTGTCTGATAGTTTGGTGGCCTTTACGTCAAAGGAACTCAGTTATTTAATTTGTGAGCGTATTGCCACCGCTATGTCCTCTTTGGTGGTGATTTCGTCCAAGTCTCTGATCTCCACTGATACCTCGTGGGTTAGGGCTCTTATTTTCGCCTGATCGCCTACAACTTTACCTATCTCCTTTTCATATGCTAATGTGTTTTTCATCTGGGCCTTCTTCATTTCAAGCAGTATTTCGCCTTTTTCCGTTTTCCGAATCCGCGAAACGTTCTCGCCAAGCTCTTTCAGAGCATCTTCTTTTTTAACGGCTCTAAGCATATCGCTGTCCGAGTGCGTGCAATGATAATAGCATCGGGCCTCGGGCGTGGAGCAAGAGCAGCCTTTTCTTTTGCCTTTTCCTCTTCCTTCCGATCTTTTGTAGGAATGATTCCTTCATTCCTCTTGCACGCGGCGTTCCTTTTTTAGACTTCATCTTGGCTGGCTATCTTTTTAGGCGGAGTCTTCCGCGTCAGCTGCTCATCCTCGCGGGGTCTTCTCGGCGTTGAGTCTGTTCCTGTGAGCCTTAGGGGGACATTTCGTCTGCTTTCCTAGACTCTGTTGTACTCGTTTTGGGTGCATGCGTGGAGTCTTGTGRCAGAAGTGAGTAGGTCACGGATCTGATTATTAATCGACCGTTGAGGCAGTTTCATTGCTTCTGTAAGCCTCTTGGTCGTGTCCCCTAGTTCCGCCATAAGGTCACCCTTCAGTTGCGTTGACTCCAATTGCGGCGTGTTGTCTTGCAGCGCTGGTGGTGACGACCTCGCTCTTACAGGTTTTTCAACATCTAGCGTATGTTTTGGTGATTGCATCAATCTTGGTGCGCGTTTGAAGGGGTCAGCTTCGCTATCCGATTCTAAAAACATGTTACCAGGGCTTTGAGTCCCGTTGCTCATCGTGCAGTCAGGTACACTGCTGCTATTGGTTTTGGTGTATTTTCTCAAGTTATTCTCCATGGGTTTGGTTTTTCACAGCTCATCGTTTGTAGGGGGGCGGGCCGAAATAGACAGGAACGGGTGTACCCTCAGAGATTATGCTCTTACCCCAGTTCCCTGAGGCCTGTCCTTCGCTTTACCAGTCCCRGAAAACACGGACGGACCGGCGCTCGCCCGGGGCAACGCAGGCTACTACTCCTGCGCCCAATGCACACTCCCTGACCAGGGACCGAAGTGGCTGTTTACTGGTACACCACGCGGCTAACACCTCGGCAGAGCAACCTCACATCACCCTTTCCATCCTAGCAGCGGAGATTTCGCTGTCAAGATACCCAGGGACTCCCAGTGCGTCACGCTGTGTACCGGTCACGTTATAATATCACCCGCACCTAACATGGTGAACAAACGCTGACCAGGAAGCCGCCCATTATGGGCCGTCGTGTCCAAACATGATGAGGGGACACATATTTCTATGTGGCGGTGTCGATTCGCCACAGTCACAGGAGCTTCAGCGGATCTGCTAGCTTTTATACCGCATCCTTCACTCCTGCCGCTCATCGTCGGCGATTGCTTATTCGTTTTCTGAGTCAACCGATGTGGCCCTGCATCAAATCGCTCCGTGGGCTTGAAACCTCAATACTACGACCGCTATTCGGCCCAAGAGAACGCAGTCCCCAACACTGGGACAAACACCAGCACCCTTTTGGACACTCCCTTCATCAGTGTTGTGTATGGCGTTGTACGCACAAAATCTCATTTCACTCGTGTCGCCGAACAGTGAGGATCGCGGACRAACAATGGCAGGTGTTAAGGAGGGAGCTTCAGAAAATCGATTTTTTTGAGGATGTTTTTGTGAGAGAAAGAAATAATTGATTCAAGTGAAATTTCTAGGCTATATAGCTACATATTTGAGCATCTTTCACAAATTTTTTGGATACGAAATCTTTGATATTCTGCCTTTGGGAAGCAATTGTTCGATGCATCTCGCACGTACCTTTTTCGGACGGCGGGCAGAAAAAAACCAAAGAGATTCATATTTTTTAATAATTTGTCTTCCRGTTAAATTAAGAAAATTAAAAATTTCCCTTAATAAAGATTTCGTATCAGAGTTTATTGATCTTATAAAAAATGAATTGGCAGTTTGGCAAATGAAAAATGATAAATATAAAAATAAAATTGAGAAAAATGTTCCACTTCCCTGTCGCACATGTTAACTGTGTGAAGAAYGAACGCAAAATGGATATGTGTGTCGTGTATGGGCGAACGAATTCACACAGATCGAACGCAAATATGCATCCGTGTATGGGCCCTTTAAAGCAACATGTTGCGAATGTGTTAGCACACAGCACAGGCTTGGTGGGGAGTTAGATGGCCGATGATCCAGAGATTGTAAAACATAGAGAAGGTGCTAAATTGAATTCTGTATGATGTTCGATTGGAGGGCTAACTGAACTTATAAGATTGTGTGTGAGAGAAATACTTTGAAGAAAAATATACAAAGTCACACAAAAAATGTAAAGAAGCATTTTCTGAGTCACACATGCATGCTTTTATTGTATTATATGAACCATTGTCACATATGCGTGATTATTTTATATTATTTGAACCATTTTTTTCGAAAAATTATAAAAATTTTAATTTTTTTTACAAAATCGGGAAAACTTATGTAAAAATAAATTTAATTTTATTTCTCTTTAATTTTATTTTTTTAATTTTTAAATAAATTAATATTTCAAACAAATTATATTTATTTACACTCTTACAAAGTTTCTTTCGTTATCATTCCCATATTTGTAGCAACAGAATTTCTATGGAATATATAGTATATACATATATTGTTTCTTTGTCTGTATGTTAACGAAAGCAAATGCGAGCCACAAACATAGTATGTACATATGTACATCCATAACAAGAAGTAACCCACGCACCTTTCGCATCTCCGTTGCCACGGACAAGCAATGGCTTGTTGTTGGTAGAAAATCCGAGCTGTGCCGAAAGAAACTAACAAACGATCGCCGATTGTTACCGCTTCCCTTGCTGCTCGAACAGCTTCGCTAACAAGCTAGCGTATATATGAATGCCTTTGTATAAGCTTGCATACATATCGACGCTAATTTTTGCGAGCCACTGAAAAATATTTTAGAACATTGTAAATCGACAACAGCTATGTTGCCACTTTTCTCATTTCTTTCTTAAAACAAACATCAGAAAGGTGCTCAATTTATGCTTTTAGCTTTTGCCATCGTCGCGAAAAGATGCTTGTAGGCAAAGGCATGCTCTGGGAGATGTTACGGAGTTTGTTTTTATGAATGAAACGAGGTCGCTTGTGGAATTTGCGCCTGCGTTTATGTATGAAATCGTTTTTGTTGTAAAATTGACTACATTTGGAATTCGCCATTTCGGCTGCCATATTGGCATGCTTATGCTATTCGAGACATTTGTTGTTATTGTATAACAATGTTTAAATTTTTTGTTGGTTAAATATTCATATGTGTACTCATATCCGTGTTTGTATGCTTGTTCATTATTTTGGGAAGTGTATAAAAATATATGTACATATAAGTATATTCGAATGTATGAGAATGCAGATCAATGCGTAACAACATGTAATATAATAAGTTAACACCGGCAAACACATATTCGGCCAATACTCCACTCCCACCGATATTGCTGACGGTGGCAGGTTTGAGTGTGGAAATAGCATAACAACAACTCTCCCACCGATACTGATGACGAAGCGTCGACCAGGTAGCGCGTGACAACAACAACATCGCTACAGCGGAAAAGCCAATAGCAAGAGATAAATTGCCGAATTGCATTTTGCAAGCCACACGGCAAAACATATGCAGCAACTGGCACGTAAAACAAAGAGTCAGGTATTTAGGCGTAGTTGCAATAGTTTAGTTAGCAAATTCASTTGTAATAACTCGACCGATACAAACGGCTGCTCTTGTGCAAACAAGAGAAATAAAACAACATTAAAGCCCAACTAAGTGTTGTAATAATTGGCGCCCAACATGGGGCCATAGTGCAGTTCTTGTGTTATCCTTATAAAGGACAAATCCTGTGCGTGGCCGTGGTTCGAATTCACCCAACAGTTGCGGAAAAACATTTAACTTAATTAACACTACTTAATAGTGAGAGCTACAAACAATTTTCTATTTTGAAAAATTTTAACAGCAAATTAATACACTACGTAGAGATGGTGCAAACCGCAAACATTTCATTAAACTCTTATTGCATTAAATATATTATTTTGTGAGAATTACTACCTAACCGTGGGAGAAAGTGTGGAGCCAATGCTTTAAGAAATAAAGCATCCTAATCATCGTAATCCGGTCTTCCTGCTGCTGGATCACAACGCCACGAATCATCGTGCTGCTGAATTATTATACCTTATTTAGTGACATAGCTTATCGAGATATGGAAAATTTCATGTGAGTAGAGTGATTTAGCAGCTACCTTTGTTAAAAAAGCTTACTATCCTTTTTGGTAATCCTTAAATAATAAATTAAATTTGTAAATGTGGGAAACGGTTAGAGAGGGAAATCCCTGTATCCACTTAGCACTTGACTGACTTATAAAAAATTAAGTGAGGATTCAAAACGGAATACCATGTGACGAATCCTTCGACCTTGTGAAAACCTTGCCAGAATTCAAAGGCGACGCGACCCGTTATGTGTCTTGGCGACAAGCAGCTCATATTGCTTATAGGGTGTTCGAAGCGTATCAGGGGAGCTGAAGGCACTACCAAGCGGTAGGCATAATACGAAATAAAGTAYTAGGAGCCGCAGATAGCGTTTTATCCTCCTTTAATACAGTTTTAAATTTTCACGCTATCATTTCTCGACTAGACTTTGCCTACGCGGACGAAAGACCAATTTATTTAATTGAACAAGAATTGTCGACACTTAGGCAAGGAAAATCATCAGTGGTTGAGTTCTGTGATGCAGTGCAGAGAAAGTTGACTCTGATAGTCAATAAAACAATCACGACGCACGGTGAGAACACCACGCTGATAGAATCACTTAACAAGAAATATCGGGATGATGCTCTTCACGTGTTCATCTCGGGACTCAACCGCCCTTTGTGCGATGTTCTCTTCTCCTCTAGACCCGCTGATCTTCCGTCAGCACTTGCCCTAGCGCAGGAATTGGAAGCGAATCAAGCCAGATCAATGCATGCATCAATGCATGCTCCTCTAATAGGCAGGCACCCTATAACTTAGACCCTTATTATTATTCACCCCAATACCGTAGAGTACCTCAAGACCAATGAGGACAAACTCGAACTCAGCAAACCCCAGTACCAATGGCTCTAGGCCCATCATGTTCTCGACTCAGAGTGATGAGACCCCAGCAACTCCGTGGTAATGACGATAGGTACCGAAATAAAGAAGCTTACCCTAAGATAAACCGTTTAGATAACGGAAATACGGTCGGCACATTCAATCGCCAACAGCCCTGAATAAAGAAAAAGCTGAGAAAAGGCAGCATGGTAGTGACCTGCTGCCAATACAAAAAGTTCAGCGTATCAGCAACCTCACCCAGGACCAATGTGAACCAGAAAGTGAATATTGGAGTGATACCGGCTATGATGACTATTATCATGACACAGAACTTTAGAGTGCTGAGTATGACCCGGACGGACCGAAGGACGACGTTAATTTTTTAGGACTAAGTCCCTCTTGCCCTATGTCGAAAGGACGCTTGGGGGAAGAGGAATAAGATTTTTAATCGACACCTTGCAGCACCGGTAAGCTATGTAAAACACCTTAACGCTCTAAAGGGCATAAAACCTGTGAATAACCGTTTCACTGTTAGATCCATCCACGGTACCGATATAATAAACAAAAAATGTACAATAAATATATTAAATAAGAATGTTGAATTCTTTGTCCTACCCAGTTTAGAATCCGACTTACTAAAAAAGGTAAATAGTCGTATTGACCTGAAGAATGGTACGTTGAGTTATGACGGTGGAAAGGAAAATTTCTTGTACCACTACTGTTCGGACGTTAGCAAGTTAACAGAAAGTAAATCGAAAGCAAGCGAGGACAATATTGATATCTCTACACTGCTAAAGCGTCATGCTAAAGTTTTCGCTGATCCAGATGAAGCACTRCCCTACAATATCAACATTGTAGGTACAGTAAGGACCGTGGACGATTTACCTGTCTACTCAAAAAGTTACCCGAACCCCATTGCTTATGCGGAATTTGTCAATAGGGAGATATCAGATCTGTTGTGTGACGGAATCATTAGACCATCCCGTTCCCCTTATAACAACCCAATTTGGGTTTTAGATAAGAAAGGTTTAGACGAAAAGAGCAACAAACGATCCATCGTAATTGACTTTAGAAAGCTAAATACTAAGACAATAAACCATAAATACCCAATCCGGACACGTCTGTAATCTTGGCAAACATGGGAAGTGCTGGATTTTTCTCGACAATAGATCTTGAATCAGGATTTCACCAAATCAAACTTGCGGAAAAGGATAGGTAGAAACGGCTTTCTCAGTTAATAATGGAAAGTGCGAGTTTTGTCGGCTCCCCTTTGAGGGACACTTGCCATGTTTACATAGACGACGTTATAATTTTTTTCCCAAACTGCCGAACAACACAGTAAGGACATTGAGCAAATCCTGACAAAACTTTTCGATGCCAATATGCGCGTTTCCCCTGAGAAATCCCAGTTCTTTCAGGCAAGTGTTGAGTTTCTAGGCTTTACCGTATCAATGGAGGGAATCGAAACATGCCCCGACAAAGTCAAAGATATTTTAGAATTTTCTATTCCAAAATCGTTAAGAACTTTGTGTTCATTCCTAAGATTAGCAGGATATTATCGACGGTTTATAAAGGACTATGCCTCGATTGCAAGACCTCTAACGAAGTACCTAAGGGGGGAAAACGGAAGTATAGGCGCTAATCAGTCGAAGAAAATTCAAATTGCTCTGGATGAAGAAGCACTTAATACATTTAATAACATTTRATCTGACTACAGATGCCCCTTCTTATGCTATAGGCGCCGTTCTGTCTCAGAATGAAAGACCTATCATGATGATTTCCAGGACCCTCTCTTCAACCGAAGAGAGCTACGCTATCAATGAGAGAGAACTGAAGGCAATAGAATGGGCTCTACAAAGGCTGCGTAACTATTTGTATGGCGTAAAGAATTTGAATATTTACACCGACCACCAACCCCTCACATTCGCTTTATCCGATAAAAATCCGAGSGCGAAAATGAAAAGATGGCGTGCCTTAATTGAAGAGTTTTCACCGCAGTTTCACTACAAGCCTGGYAAGGAAAACTTCGTCGCAGACGCCCTCTCCCGACAACATATAAATGCAGTAGACCACGACATGGCCTCGGCAAGCATGGCTACGAATAGCGAAGAGTCGCTGTCTCAAACAATCCCCACTSTAAAGAACCCCATAAATTGTTTTCGGAATCAAATAGTCCTTGAAGAACCAAATTCCATAACGCTTAACTCGAAAATTATATTTAAATCCCGAATGAGGCACCGAATATMGTTCAATWAYGTAGGGAAACTAATGAAAACTATAARACAATGCGTCAACCCAAATGTTGTGAACAGCTTGCAGTGTGARTTGCCCATCTTGGCAAAGATTCAAGATGAGCTGATCACGGCATATCCGGCCGCCAAATTCCGTCATACCACCAAACAGTTAATAGATGTCTTCAAYAAAGATGACCAGCGYGAGATACTTCAAATTGAACATAACCTAGCTCATCGGTCACTCCGCGAAAACCAGGAACAAGTCCTTGAAAGTTATTATTTCCCCGAAATACGGCAAATTTTGAGGGAAATAATTTCTAATTGCAAGATATGCCAAATACCAACGGCATCTCCCAAACCCAGAAATAGGATCGACTCCTTTACCTGAATATCCGGGAGAAATCCTTCACGTTGACATTTGTTCTACCGATAAGACACATTTCCTAACATCAGTAGACAAGTTCTCAAARTTTGCAATAGTATTTCCAATCAAATCTAGAGCCATAGTTGATGTTAAAGAAGCCATATACGAACTTCTCAACTTTTACAGAAATACTAAGGTGTTGGTCTGTGGCAATGAGAGATCTGAGAATTCAGAAACCATACTCAAGAATCACTTTGGCGTCGAAATCTACAATCACCACCCGCCCATAGTACGACGAACGTTCAGGTAGAAATATTCCTCAGTATCCTCACATAAATCGCAAGCTGTCAGAAGCTTGAGACTGGTATTGCTAACACAATTGAGCTAATTCAGGAGATAAAATGAGCTTATCTACTGTTTAAAGGCTGCTTAGGAATGCTAAATCAAATTATTAAAACTAAAGAAAATCACTCTTTAAGATTCCCCGAAAAGAAACACGATTAGATTTTGCACAGGGGCACAAACGTCTTAAAGTCTAATTGGTGCTAGGTTATCTTTTCAGATTAAGAAAGAATTAATTTGAAGAACTAATAGACAAAATTATTATTTCCATGATCTTCGGAAGGAGGAACGTCAGTTGGAACGGCTACATAGTCGTGTGAGCGGTGTGGCGATATGAGGGGTTATCTTCAAATATGGTACTTACGAACTTTAATTTTTGCATACTAATGAAAATGTAAACATTTGTTTCGAACGTCGCACGATAGGACAAAGGTCCAATTCACAATGTCCAATAGTTTAAGGGGGAAGAGATTGAAGAGAAAAACATAAATCACCTGGCTTCATTGTATTAAAAAATGTGTGAGTATGGTTGGCTAGCAAAGTTTTCGAGTTTGRCCAGCAGTATTCCACTAATGAAGAATTAGCTGAAGGTCTGAAAACTGCTTTATCATCAACTTAAACTATATTGTAAGAATCGGTATCCAACCGGATCCTTGATCCGGGTCAACACATTTTCTGTTAAACAGTAAAAAAACAAAACCCTGATGACCTAATTTACATTGCTAATTTTTTTGTTGATTTCCGAAAAAAATATTGGAAAAATTATCATTAATAATTGCTATTAAGTTTACAATTAGAATTAGCTTCCCTAATTTTAATATAAATTAACTGTTAAACCTGAAGTATGCTAACCTGAAAGAGCATGGTGTACTCGTATGTCCATTTAGAAATTGTATTTCCTTTTTTGTCTATGGCCCTGAACACTTACAAAGGTGGGGATATTCAACGATATAAGCATACTGAAATATTTATCGTACAACTTTTATTCAATTATTAAGTTATAAAACTTTTTATGCTCTCGCAAAATGTTGTTACAAAGTACTTTCACCTAACGGTTGTTTGTATAAACTAAAAATATTCCAAATAGATATTGAAATGTATAAAATGAGCGCTTTTTGTGAAAATCTTATACTACTTTTGAAGAGCAAAGTAAAAGAAAAGTATTTCAAGTATTGACCAATGTTTTTTACACATTTTCGCCACATTTCTGACAATTTGTGGATACCTTGTCAATAGAAATGTTCGCCTTTTGAAGCAAACTACCCAAACTAACAATTTTCGATTTCTGCGCGCGTATCGAAGTGCTGCTCAGGAGTGTTTCAATCTCGAAATCCGGAAATTCCAATAACAGAATATCTGTACATACTACTCTATTATTTCTAAAGAAGAAATTGATTTCGTTTTCTAGACATTATTCAAAAAAAGGTTAGGAAAGATTTCAATACCCGATATTAATTATCTATATATATACACATATGTAAGATCGCCCATAAAATAAATATGTTCCGGTTAACAAACTAATATCTCTATTGTTTTAATATACACTTTGTTTCATTACTATAAATATATTTTATTTCAGGGAAATACTGAAAAAAATGAGTTCCCATTCCAAAAACGAATGATGTTATTTTAAAGCTCTGTGGTAAGTCTAACAATTTTTTCTAAAATTACTTATCCTTTAATCGGAATGCACTGAAAACGATGTCCGCTTGCAATAAAACCCATCCTTGCGTCACGAAAAACGGAAAAAAACAATTTCTACTTTGATACTCTTGCAACCCGTTGCCACAGAGTAACATAGTTTTKTTCACATAACGGTTGTAGGTATCACCTTTTAGCTTTCCAAACGGATGTTTGTTTGCTTGAATTCAGTGCTGAATTCTTTATCGAGTTTAATCGCTTTTTTTTTTTAATAAACATACATCAGATTTCAATTGAAGATGAGTGGAAGGAGAACGATTTACCTTTTTTACCTACCAGATAGTTACCATGAGCCAAATCTTGGAAAAGACCCGTGAAAAGAGAATCGACTCACACCACCTCTTCGGCGATTTGAAAGCTACTTTCAACAGCAGAAAAAGGAGTTGCCTTTATGCCGCCAAGTCTGAATTTGGTACCGACTAATACGGCTATGTAATCTGACGTTGAGCAACACCAAAAGATCCTTCAGGATCGGGAAGGATCTCTCGGAGCCGTTCGATACAAAATGAGGTTTCAGATAAGGCGAATCCCTATCGTGCGACTTCTTCTACCTGTACGCACCATGAGAAGCAGAGTAAGAGGAACGCCTCTACTCCGTTAGAAGGACCAGGTGGTCTATATCTATATACATATACATAAAGAGTAATGCCACTTTTAGTTATAATTTTATAACTTAAGGCCGGGATCACTTATCCCAGAGGTGGGCACATTAGCCCTCTGTGACATTTTTGCACCGCTTGGGAACGCGTGCACATTTTGCGGATCGTCGCTTCATGGATACAAATGAGAGCGTTCTTAAAACCAAAAATTTAATCAGCAGTGGTCGAAAATCAAGTTAAATCGTAAGCATTCGAAATATGAAACTGTAAAACTGCCGATCAAGCATAATCAGCAATTTCGTTTGTTATTGCTTTAATATTGATTATGTATAACAGCAACTTTTTAGCAGACTGTTTACGTAATGAAACTTAAGAATTTTATTTGTATAGGGACTCTAATTAACAATTGGTATACATGATATTATTTTATTTAAGTGAAGCGATACCAATGTCGAGTAGGTAGCGACATTTAAGTATCGTTATACATAARTGTCGCTGATTTTGCCTAAACAGTAGTGGTAGTATACACGTAAGTCCAGAATTCTCCTGAATTCTGTTGTTTGATTTTATACATTTGTCCCACTCTATTACCATGGATATTATTATTATTGCCTACAATTGTTGGTATACTATACTATAGTTGTAATTTTGTTGAATTTTAGTAAGATAATTTTTTCAGTGTACATTCTTAAATTGCTTGAAAATTTTTTCTTTGTAATTTCTATTGAACGATTAATATATTGAATTAAAAAATTTCCATATTTGTTTTTATTTGCAGTTACTTCCGATTAAATTATTTCTTGCATTTTTTACAATTATTGTATAGTCGCTACTTTTTGCAATTTCTGTGTTTTAATTTTTTATTAATTGACATGTTAAATATATTGTACAATGTTTTGACAAAACACATTAATTTAAATATTTATTCTCTTTATATGTGTATATTTTATTATAATACTTCTTCAAATACTTCTTCTAAGGACAGACAACATGATCAAAAAATACTCTGGCGCTACGACATATCAAATAAAAAAGGTGGTACATACAAAAATACATGGTCCTTCGAGCCTAAAAGAAAGGCACTACGGAGACTAAGAAAAACAAGTAAGGAAGGGCTAAGTTCGGGTGTCACCGAACATTTTATACTCTCGCATTATAAAGTGATAATCGAGATTTCAGGCGTGGTTGTGAACCGATTTCATCCATATTTGGTACATGTCATCAG
>NW_017537340.1:82685-83970 GCF_001853355.1 Bactrocera latifrons
CCATCTTCGAACTTAACCTTCTTATGGAGCCAAGAAATACGTGTACCAAGTTTCATCATGATATCTCAATTTTTACTCAAGTTACAGCTTGCAAGGACGGATGGACAGACGGACAGACGGACGGACGGAGAGACAGACATCCGGATTTCAACTCTACTCGTCACCCTGATCATTTTGGTATAAATAACCCTATATCTGACTCTTTTAGTTTTAGGACTTACAAATAACCGTTATGTGAACAAAACTATAATAATCTCTTTAGCAACATTGTTGCGAGAGTATAAAAGAAAAAATAATAATAATAATAATTACTCTAAAAACATAAAATCAAATCTTGTAGAAATACAAAATACATTCAATGCTGTGGGCCGTGAATTTACAAACTCAAATACAAACAACTACACAAGTGACAGAAAATTAATAATATAAACATCAAATACAACAATTAGAAACAAAAAAAAAAAAGAAAGTGTCAACAGTGTAAATTAAAATAACTAAAAGTAACTGAAGGAAAAACATACTTACAATAAATTATACGGGCGCGAATTCTAACAACATTTTATTAAAACGTATTTCAAATACTTGTTACACGGTATACATTTAAAAACCGATATTAAACAAAAAAAAAAAGATATTATATCGCCTACGCTTGCTTACCTTCGTTTATGCAAACACTTACCAAAGGGGAATATTATCTCAATATTCAAGTATTTACTTGTAAACTTTCCGSCAAAACTCCCTCTGCAAATTAAACAATAGGCGCAATAAAAAATTCTTAAGTAAGCATGAAAGAGAGAGAGAGAATATAAACATACATTTATATAAATATCATTGTTATTACTGTTATTACGAGGCGTGTTCAAAAAGTATCGCGAATTTTGTGTTTTTTCAAAAATTATTTATTTATTCATGAATATCTATTTTGTCCCCTTCAAAGTAATCCCCATGAGATATTACACACTTGTGCCAACGGTTTTTCCAATCTTCGAAGCACTTCAAAAAATAATTTTTTTTATCTTCTTCAGCTCCTCCTTCGATTCCGTCTTTATCTCGTCAAGAAAAGGTTAACGTCGTCCTTCCATGGGCCTCTTCAGTTTAGGGAACTAGAAAAAGTCACAGGGGGCCAGATCTGGGGAATACGGTGGCTGCGGCATCATTAGTGTGTTGTTTTTGGCCAAAAAGTCSCGATGTGTGAGCAGGGGCGTTATCGTGGTGCAAAAGCCAATTTTTGTCACATCTTTTCGGCCTTCTGAGAACATTTTGTACCACGGATAAACGTTGCTTC
>NW_017537340.1:84095-93644 GCF_001853355.1 Bactrocera latifrons
AAACATGAGTACCAACATAACGCCACAAAAAATTCGAAATTCGAATATACACCCGCGAAAATTCAAAATTCGCGATACTTTTTGAACACACCAATAACCAATAAGTGCAGAGGTTAAATACCTGCATATTACAATTTCTATCTTCTGCGGTTTATTCGTACCACCAAAATTAAATTTCTAGACTTACATAAATTATAATAATAATAAACATAAATGCCATCGCAAGTAAATACAACGGCGAGTAATAAAAACTATAAACGCGGATTTTATTAATATTATTGCAAATAAAAAACTCTTATTTACCCAAAAGAGTTTTCGGTTGATAAAGTTCTCAGTATACACTGAAAGAAAATATGTACAAATATTTTACAGTCTTACATTCTCTAAATGAATATAGATTCAAAAGAATCTAAAACATCTCAATTCTTGAAAATTCCCAAAATGACGATAAGAGTCCATGTACACCTGCAGAAGCTACACGCTCTAAGCAAAGTGCTACAAAACAAAAGAGGGGCAAAGACATACCATACTCTAAATTCATTTCTGAGAGTGACTGTCTATACAGTCATAAATCATCCAAAATTGTCGCAAGTGCAAAAATGATATCATCTCCGATACAAAACCAAAAGCAAGCTTAATAGTTCGCATTAAGTGACGACAATTTCAATTTGGCTTGGGAAGCTCTGAAAGCAAGATATAAAAACAAAAGGATATTGGTCGACAAGCAAGTAACGGTACTCATAAACTTGCCGAAAATTCAAAAAGAAGCAAGTGAAGAATTCATAAAACTAGAGTCCGCTGTTTTARATTGCTTGTCGGTTCTATCAATACAAAATATTCCCATAGACAACTGGGACTCTATTCTGGTAAACATATGCACCGCAGCATTACCAAGAAAAATCATTACTTCTATGGGAGCAATCGCTCTCATCAAGAAGGGACTGCCCAACGTGGCAGCAAATGAAATTTTCTTAACTAGCCACGATGAAATTGCGGAAAGGGTATATAAAAAAACAGTCAGAACTAAAAACTTTCAACACGACCTAAACAGAAACTTCAATAGACCCCAAGTCAATAACAACAACAATTTAAAAAGAAGCTTTTTCAAAGCACAATCGTTCACATCTGAGCAGAACAAACATACGTTATGCCAACTATGTACAGGAGCACATAAACTCAAAATTTGCGAGAAGTTTAAAAAAATTAAATATAAGGGATAAGAACAACTTTGTCAAGTCAAAAAGAATCTGTACAAACTGCTTGTCTCACGCACACAACCTTTCTACTTGCGAAAGCAAATTCAACTGCGTATATTATCATAAAAGACATCATTCCATGTTACATTACAATATGTCTCCCAACACGCCTCAAAGTAGCCCATTTTCAAGAAAAGCCACTGTTTGAGTTGCAACAGCAACTCCTGAAACACAAAATTTCGAAATTTGCCAAGAGAACAGCAGTTGTCTCCATCGAACACAGAGGAGAACTGTTTAAACTTAGAGCCTTAATAGACCAAGAATCACAAGGATCTTTTATAGCGTCTAAGGCACAAAATAAACTAAAACTGCCAACAAAGCAAACAAAATTTCGAATTACAGAAATGGGCGAAAGAGTAGTACAAAACTCTAACAAAATATGTCCCATTATTCTAATTTCCCCCCAAGCGCATTAAAGCAGATGCTATTGTCTTACCGCAACTATCAAGCATACTTCCATGCTATCAAATAAATAGCAAGCATTAGGATAAGGTTTCACACCTGACTCTAGCAGATCCTAACTGCAACACCCCAGCTCAAATATACATCCTAATAGGCAGCGACCTTATACCGCAAATTATAATAGAAGATGTTGAAAAAAATCTCAAACACCCTTCTAGCTCAAAACACTATCGTCGTTTGAATACTAAGTGGACTATTTACTGAAAAATGTTCTACCATGATAACTGAAGTTGAAAAAATAGTCCACAAACCCGCCGTCGAACCGTCAACACATCCTTGTATGCAACAAGAGAACAGCACACACCATCACCTCCTTTCGCCGAACTAAGGTAATAAAAGGACAGACAACATGATCCAAAAAGACTCTGGCGCTACGACATCGACCCCATCAACACGATTCCTTTTGGCCGAACGTTTACCTATATACTATCTTTAAAGTAAAATATTTTGTACCCTACTGTTGAGGCAAAAATTTCCCCTTTTTTGCGAACATTTTGTTCAGAATTGGAACATTTTTATACTCTTGTATAAATAAATAAATAAGGAAATAAATAAATAATAAATTAGAAAGTTAAATCAACAACTAAAGTGTAAGCGATATAAAGATGGCATATAGGAAAAAAAAGGTGGTACATACAAAAATACAGGTATTATTGTTAAAACATGTATAGTCTGAAATCTTTTAGGTACTTTAATTATAAATATTAAATCGTTGTTATTTTGAAATATAGCAGTTCTTAGATTCATAATTTTAATTATATTTACGTTATAATCGCTTATGTCTTTGTGTGTAAGAATGATTGCATCGCCTATACCATTTTGTGTTGTTGTCATATAATTTTCAATGTGTTCGATATGACTCTTAATTGTAGTTAACATGATAATTTTTCTAAATAAATATTTTTCATTAGAACTTCGATGTGGGAAAGAATGTCATCATTATTTTATGTAATTGTATTTTTTATTAACTGTATTGTTGCATTGAAATAATTATTAATCTTTATTTGTTGGTTTAAAGCTGTTACAGAGCTGTGTATATTAGAATCGATAGTGTTACGATGGTTAGTAATATCTTCTCGGTCTGTGTCATCCATAGTACCGAAAAGGTATTTAAAGGCATTACCTACTGTCGGGGTGATCGACGTGTGTTTGCCAGTGTG
Source organism: Bactrocera latifrons (assembly GCF_001853355.1). Classification (NCBI taxonomy): domain Eukaryota; kingdom Metazoa; phylum Arthropoda; class Insecta; order Diptera; family Tephritidae; genus Bactrocera; species Bactrocera latifrons. The sequence goes on from NW_017537340.1 coordinate 86,974, forward strand.
CCAAATAAAATAAATTATTAAATTTGGATACAATTCAGATATATATTTGAATAGGTGTAATATATAATATGGCTGGTTTATTAGATACAATTATGTATTTATGTGCCTGATGTGGTTACTTATTCCCACGTTGATATGGTGATTATGCTGCTGTTGTTACTGCTGCTGGTTTTCTCGCTTGTATGTCCGTCCGCTCTGGTAATTCGTTTTATTGTGTCTTTCTGTTTGATGGGTCCTTCGTTGTTATGTTGCCGTTGTTGGGAGTTTCTTGCATTGTCCTCTAATTTGTATTTAGAAAAGTTATGAGGGCAATGCAGGGATGTGTTCTTTTGGTATAGACATCCCGGCCGCCTTGCAGGTTCTGCGAATAAAAATATTTTTTATGTCTACTTTGATATGGGTTAATGGGCATTATTATAAACGGTTTGGAGGTATACTTTGGGTTTAAAGCGCACAATACTGTTGGGGTTGAATAATCCGGGTTTCATTAACCTTGCGTAGACGTCGGCTCCCAGTTTCAACATGATTTTGTCATTCTTCAAAAATGTAGGGTCGGCTAAGACTAACCGGTCGAACTTCTTAATGATTTCGCCACTTAAGTCGCGATTATAGGGTCGGGTCGGTAAATCATGCGTCAGAAGGCCAACCTTTGCATATACAATGCGAGTCGAGGTACGTTTCCGGTAACCTCTATCTTTAAACTCATAGTCACCTTTCGGGTCGGTTTGATTATGGCTCGTATTTTCTTCCATTTGCCATAGTGTTTCACATTKATCATGATTGTAGGTATGAGGGTCGGCTTKKCCAGTAACGTGGGTAGATCTTTTTGTCTATGCAATCTTTYTTCGCGTTTTGATGTTTTTTCTGTGCACCTTTGGATGGAATTGACCTATAYTTAATGACTRCGTCAAACTTTTCACTGATGTTCATTTGAGTAAATTTTGAACGTATTACCAGCCTATGATCTTTTTTGTGCATTCCACAGGTTACACGTTTTTGTGTTCGCTTTGTTGATCGGCTGATAGTACGCCGGGCCGTGCGATGGGTACTTCCCTGTTCTTTTCGAATAGGGGAAAGGCTGATAGTACGTCGGACCGTACAATGCATATTTCCTCGCTCCTTTAGAATGGGGGAAAGGGTCGCTTTAAAGCGATRTAGGCGTCTTAGCCGGGATCCCTTCGTCGGAGAGTGGGCTGATCACACAGAGAATGTGGGGCTGCTTTGACGGCTGCAAATTGGCTTCGTAYTGGTTTGAGGGGTCATGTCACTATAAGGAAATAAGACTAATTGTTTGCTAAAGTGACTATATTGGTTATTGGGCGGGTAATTGTTCCCTGAAAGGTACGTATGTCAGCTACTCTTACTTTATTGTCTGCAAAGAGACAGTTTCAGCCATCTTTATGCGATGTATAGATGTGCATTTTCAAAGTTGGGTTCGGCTGGGATTAATAAAGAGGTACCTATTAAGAAATGGCTTGGAGCTAAAGGTTCTAAATTCGTTGGGTCTTCACTTAATGGGCTTAAAGGGCGAGTATTCAAGAAACTTTCAATTCGTTTTAAAAGGGTAGCCAGTTCTTCGGAAGTGAATTACTGGTTCTGAGACACSTTCTTCAAGTGGCTATTTAAACGTTTCACTCCTGCTTCCCAGAGTCCACCCATCCATGAGCTCCTGGAGGATTAAAGTTCCAGTTGATGTTTTGGTGTGCTTCACTTATTAGCTGAGTYTTTAATGACTTCATGAATGTTTAGACGCTCCAACGAAATTAGTACCATTGTCCGAATAGAGATCGGCGGGACATCCCTTAATCCCTTACTTTTCACTTACTGGCTCTAGATGTATTGCTTAGGYTGCGAAACAAAAAATACGCATACATAAGCTCCTGTGATCAGCCGGTGCAATTTTTTAAGTCGTAGGGACCGGCGAAATTTACTCCTGTTGCTGCGAATGGACGGGTTAAGGTGGTAGGYTCCGCGGGTAGTGTTGCCATAATCTGATTAGTGTTGCGCTGATGAATGAGAAGACTTGATGAGGGTTTTCAGCTTCGGTATCCAAAATGTCGAATGTATAAGTCGTAAGACTAGCTGGTTGCCGCCATGAAGGATTATTAGATGGGTAAATTTGGTGAGTAATTTGGTTAATCGACTGCTATAGGGTGGTATAATCAGAGAACATAAAGCATAGAGAAGGTGCAAATTGAAATCTTTATGATGATCGATTTGACGGCTAACAGAGCTAATAGAATTGTAGTAAGGAATTCACCATTTTCGCTGCCACTTAGCAGAAATGAGCACGGTTATATACAAAGTCACACAGAGAACGAAAAAAGTTATTTTCTGAGTCACATATGCGTGATTATTTTATATTATATGAACCATTGTTTTCCAAAAAAAGGTGAAAACTTGAATTTTTTTTACAAAATCGGGAAAATTAGGTAAAAATAATTTTAATTTTGTTTTTTAGTTTTTAAATAAATTAATATTTTAAATAAATTATATTTATTTCCAATATTACAAAATGAAGATGTGCCAAATGAACTTCAATTGTTGAACTTCAAATTGATGACCTTCATAAAATATATATATTCGCATTCTTTCGTTATCATTCCCATATTTGTACCAATAGAATTTCTATGGCATATACATACATATATATATTATTTCTTTGGCACATTTGTCTATATGTTTACGAAAGCAAATGCGAGYCACATACATATGTACACACATTCATAATAGCAGGTAGATGGTAGGTAGGTATGCAGYCCAATCGGGTTCAATTAGCACTTGATGTGCCATTTTGATACACTATTCGTAGAAGCTTCWGTATCTGCTATTACGTTTCACCTTCTGTCTCGAACCATTTTGAGRTTTCGATGAAACTACTTATGTCCGATATGCTTTTAGTGGAAATCCATTCAAGGTTTGGTTATTAAGTGTTTTGTGTCGGATCTGTGCTAGAGCTGGGCACTCGCAGAGAAAGTGGAAGATTGTTTCCTTCTTCCCTGCTACTCCCCATCCACGGCAGATGTCGTTGTAGAGCATACCCATTTTGGATGCGTGTTCCCCAAATGGCCAGTGCCCTGTTGTGGTAGCTGTTACTCTGTAGATACTTTTTCTTGACCTATTTAATAAGACGTTGGTTCTTTTCCTRTCATATGTTGGCCATAATTTTTTATTTATAACGCATTTTGTTATGTTTTTCCACCTGTTATTTGCAACTTGTTGAAATTGTCTATTGATCTCTCCTTTGATCGATCCTAGCGGCCTTGTTATTAGCTCCGTTTTGGATTCGTTGAGGAAAGCTCCTGCCTTTGCCAACTCGTCTGCTGTTTCATTACCGATACTGTTCCTGTGGTCGGGAACCCAGATCAAGTTTAGTTGGAGCTTCTCTTTAACTGAGCTTAGTGTTATCTAGCAATTGTGAACTATGCTGGAATTTGTCATGGGTGAAGACAAAGCCGCTTTAAGTAGAGCGCCGCCTGGCTATCCGTAAATATAGTCGCTTTATGTGCATTCCCGTGGTTTTCTAATAGAACTTTGCAAGCTTTTTTTTCTATGCCTAGWACTTCTGCAAGGAAGATGCTATCCGAGTTCGGTAGACGTATAGAGAGAGACATGCCTACATCAGCGGAGATGGTATCCTGCTCTCCTATTGAACCTCTACTCCATTCTCGTCTAGATGGTATCCTCTCCTGGAAATGTCTATTGAAGTCCAGCTTTGGGAGAATGTAGAATGACTTATTAATAGTGAGCTTGTTTAGGATTAAACTATGTCCGATGTTCTGGTGATTCTAACCTCCCAATTCTTTTATTCTTTTCGCCGCAATATCTGCTGTTTTGTGAATAAAAATGTCCATTGGTAGTTGATGCAGGATCACATTGAGCGCATCAGTCGGGCATGATCTTATTCCAAGAGTAACACTCGAAATGTTGCTCTTTGTATACCATTTACTTTTTTAACATTGTATTGTTTGTTTAGCACTGGCCACCATACCAGAGCTCCATATGTAAGTATAGGTCTTATGACAGCCGTATACATCCACATGATTATACTTGGTTTGAGGCCTCAATTCTTCTTGACGATTCTCTTACAAGTATAGTAGGCCATGTATGCTTTGTTTATTCTTTTTTGTATATTTATTTTCCAGGACAGTTTGGTGCTAATCTCCACCCCCAAATATTTAGCTGTGTGGGAAAGATTGAGTGTTGTACCGTTTAGTTAAGTTGAAACTGAGGGATTTTGGTTCCGCTTGTGGATAGCATCAGTTCTGTTTTGTTCGGGTTAACTCTAGACCATTGTTTTCAGCCCATAGGTTTAACCTCCGAAGTATTCTTTCCATAATCTCGCTGACTGTTGAAGGAAACATGCCTGATACCAACAAGACTATATCGTCTGCATATGTTAGTGCTTTCACTCCTCCACCGTTTAATCGGAAGAGTATTTCGATCAGTGCTGCAACCCCCGAGTACACCCCCGAGTACAAGGCTTAGCACCACACTCGACAATCTGACGTCGATCTCCACCCATCTCTCCTGTACAGTGCTCGGAGAGAAGGAATTTCCACCTATGATGGCCACTTGCAGGCTATCCCTGGCTACATCGCAGAAATGGCTTGCCGTTGTTGCGCTACTGCGTTCACCTTCATTCCGCCTCGGTGTTTTGAGCAGAGCTTCTGGAATTTCTCTTGYTTGTTCTCTTCTAGAGGTTCTGATTGCTTCCTTCTTAGGTAGCTTTCATATTCCCCTACTATTGATTTGATTCGCTTTGTTTCTGAGTCATCAAACGGCTGCGTGGTCTTTGGCTATCTTCCCTAGTATGAAAACTGCCCTTTAGTACTGGTTTTTTCTAAGCTGATTCTGGGATTTCTTGCGCTTCTTTTTGTATTATCCTTTAACCGCCAGTGCACTTTGATTGGTGCTCATGGCAGCTTTGAAGGTGGACGCTTCCTTCCTTAARTCTGCTGTTTTCACTGCTGTATCTGCCGGTATACTCTGGTTGGTATGTCCGGCAGTACTCTTACTCGTCTCCTGGCTGGAGGCGAGTAATTCGTCGTCTTCGGATTCCGTACCAGGAATCCTGTAGTTCATGTCCTTAGTCTTCGCTGTTGTCGTCAATTTGGTTGTTGTAGTTGTTGCTTTTGTATTATTGTTTCCTTTCATATTTGGTTCCACGAGTAAGCTGGAAAGGGATGGTTACTCGTCCGCAGAGCCGGTATACGGAGAGAAGGCTTTTATACCTCCGACCTCGCCCGGGCTTCGGAGGGGACCATTCGCGATCAGAAATTAATTACCCATGCCGACCTTACAACCCTAGGCACAGATACCTCGACACCTTGGCTTAGAGTGGTGTTGGTACCTAGGGTTTATTCATCCATATCACTCTTGTGATAATTATGCAGTATCCCTCTTAGTTCGTAAGATTAAAGTGCGTTTCCTTTGGGATGCACACTTTATTCTTACTTAAGCCTCTTCGCCACGACAAGGCGACCTCAAGGAGAAAGAGAAACAAGTGCCACACGCACCTTTCGCATGGCCTTTGTCACAGTCAATCAGAGAATTTAAAGCATAGAGTAGGTGCAGGTTCGATATCGAACATTTGTTACATTTATAGTAAGGAATTCACCTCACAACCACAGAATTCTGAGAAAATTTAACATTTTAACAGTTCTCCACATACTCAAACATAGAATATTAAGAGAAATAAATATATGTATTTTCGGCATATGTTGACATGTATGCCCAAGCAGAGAATATCGAAGGAAAATAATTTCTTTGATATTCCATTTTTGACAGGGAAAAATGTGTACAAAACACAATTCACACACAGAGAGAGAGAGAGATATTTTTATGCCGTTCCCAGGACAGTCGTGTCTACGTAACCGGAACGGGCCCGGATTTTTATCCGTCCAAGGACTGTCAACTCGGAAGAATTCTGCCGCTACAACACCCACAACATTTTTTATGTTCTCTATCTCACATACCYAAGAATATGAAGAGACATAAATATATTTCATTCATAATGATTTTTTTTCATTGAGTTATAAAATTCATAAGAAATAAAAAATTTTCCCAAAAATAATCAAACTTCAACTGTTAATGTYTTTTAAACGGTTGGGTTTACGAAAAAATAGACCTTTTTTGTAGAGTATTCAAATTCCTACAAAATCTGAGGAACAAAATATTTTTCGAAGTGGTTGGAAGCGAGATATAAATTTTTCTATCTGATAATAAGAAAAAAATAGAAAACTGTAAGTAGGAGGACCTTCCCGTTACAATTAAGAACTCATTCTTGGAAAGGCTTTCTTAGAGGTGTCCAGTAACCTATTTTTCAGAGTACCAAACGAAAAAAAAATTTTTTTTTTGAATCACCCTAATAAATACTCTATACATCGTCAATCATATTATATTAATCGTATTATCTGCTCATATGAATGTATGTAGACACATGTGCGTATGTATCTGCGTGTTCATACATTAATTTATACTTATGTATRTATATTACATATATTTGTATACTTTGCCGAACAAATAATGCACAAGCATACAAACATACACATGCGTACACATGCGAATATGTCACCAAGAAAAATTCAAACATTGTTCTACAAAACCAACAATTGTCTACATAGCAGAAGCATTACAAGTCAATATGGCAGCCAAATTGGCGAAGCCCA
>NW_017537340.1:94174-95052 GCF_001853355.1 Bactrocera latifrons
CTGTATATTTTTCTTCAAAGCATTTCTGTTTATTTATTCTCGCATGAATTCAGTCATTTTACATATATTTCAGCCACTGAACGTGCTCATTTCTGGTAAATAACAGTGAGAATGGTGAATTCCTTACTACAATTCTATCAGCTCCCGAGATACGAGCGAAWATGCGGCACGCCACAGYGCAAGGTGAAAATTGTTGCAGCTCTCAGCTAACCTGTATTAGTCACCCAGAACCCACCGCGTGGAGGTGGCTGCTCTTCGGTTCTTTTAAATGTTGCCATATAGYTTGCGTCTCGTCCTCAGCTGACCCGGAAGGAGAGGTGACGTGGCCAAAGTAATGACAACCAGATTCCGTTATAAGAGAAATATGTTCCTCTTTGACAGTGGCGCGGTAGTACTTTTCACCTTCGCTGACCTGTGTTAGTGTAYACCAATACTTTCGGTGTTTTGGAGCTTAGCTCCAACACTTTTTTTTTTGCCCGACTAATCTTGCATTTGTCAGTGACAAAGCTAGCCTGATCCTCTGTTATCGAACCTGCTTTCTTGGCATCCAGGAAAGCAGATGAAACAATCAAGGCCGCTGCTCTATCACTTACTCCAAATCTTTGGGCAGTTAAAGCAGTGTGTTCTAATACTAGTGTGTTTTGTTTGGTTTTAGAAGATGGAAGAGAAAATTCATCACCAGCATCGTTTTGGAAGAATCCATKTACGACGCACCTACATTGTTGCCGTGTGTATGAATCTGGTTGAACTGAATGGTCACGTGTTCTAGCTGATACTTTTCTGGTAAGTGTTGATGTTGAATGATATTTTGAAAGGTTTTGTTTACGTTCATTTTTCTTTGTAATCTTTTTTGTTTAAGGTAGATCAACACTTCCAAT
>NW_017537340.1:97692-98802 GCF_001853355.1 Bactrocera latifrons
TTTCTAGTTCTTTCTGAAGTTCGGGTTTTTAATCCTCTATTTCACATATAAGAGGATTATCATGAATTTCTATTATTTTAGTTAAAATGTTGAAATCTTCGAAACGAGCATTATAATTTTTTAATATAATTTCAACTATTTTTTGAATACCTCTATTTTTGCAAAATCATTACTTTCACTAAACACTTCTGATGATTTTTCCAAACTTGACAAATCATTTTTGTTMAACTGATTTATTAATATTTGCAATTTTCTTCCAAAAAAAAACAGTCGAAACAAGCTCAAATATTTTTTTATTTTTACCCTGAAGAGCAAGGTTAAGTTCATTCAAAATTTTCGTTATGTCGCWCAAAAAAGCGAAATCAAGAATAAAATCACAATTTTTGAGACATAAAATTAACTTTTCAATTTCTGGCTTGAAATTGAGYTCAAAAAATATATTGACCTCTTTTCTCAAATTTAAGAGTGCTTCGAGGCTTTTTCCGCGACTAAGCCATCGTACTTCAGTATACGTAAGCAAGGCCCCGTAATCTGCCTCTACGTTTTCAAGCAGTGTCTTAAACTTCCAATGGCTAAGGGCGTTATGTCCCCCTTTAAGTTTGTTAATAATTTTAACTACCGTATTCATAATTTTAACCATACCCAATTCTTTAGAAAAAAGAGCTTGTTGGTAAATAATGCAGTGGTAAGATGGCACATTTATACCATTTTTGTTTAGCCAACCAACAAGACCTTTATTCTTTCCAATCATGACATGTGCACCTTCTGTACAAATTGCACTTAATTTCTCTATTCCGAACAAAGCTAATACATTATCATTAACGGCCTCATATAGAGTGTCTCCTTTTACATTGCCATGCATGGTTATTAATGCGAGTACTTTCTCAAAACATTCTAATTTTTCACTGACTGTTTTGACACATATAATGAGCTGGCTTAAATTTTTCATATCTGTAGTTTCATCGTAACTTATTGAATAATTTTTACATTTCATAATTCGGTTTCTGGTRCAAGAATAGATGTACTCGCTAAGTTTCTCTGTGCGACGAGTGAGAGTCGATCGGGACAAAGGAATATTATCAATAATTTCACTAAGCTCTTTTCCCTTTT
>NW_017537340.1:98912-106976 GCF_001853355.1 Bactrocera latifrons
TACGACGCCTTTTCAACAGCAAGGGGGTCAACATTTTCAACAACAACATTATCAACAACCATAGGATCAGAATCAACAATAGGATCAGCATTATCAATACGGTCAGCAGTTTCAATAKTACTATCCTATTAAAAAATACTTTGTTTTCAATTCAAGGAGATTTTTTCTATCATTGCCTTGAATTGCAAGGTATACATTATGAACAGTAGTGTAATGACGTTCCACACTATATTTATTGCAACGACTTAATGTTTTGTAACACAATAAGCATTGCACTTCCCCTTCATCAGTTTCAATAAAAAAGTAATTTTCTTGCCATTCGCTTGAAAACATTTTAAAAATTCGATGTGTTTCTGTCAGTGTATTTAAAAAAAAATGCGCGATGCGATCTTGTTTGCTCAACAGAAACTAAATGCCGATTMTTTGTGTTGACCTAGCGTACATGTTCAGCCGCTTTCGTGTGCGTGTGATATTTTTCGCAGTAGCAGAATTATCAGTCAAATACGCGTGTTTGGATTTTTATTGCGTTGTTATTAAATGAGTACCACTGGTTTAGAGTCAAAATTGTACTTTTTTTGGTATGCTGGGTGTTTTTTTTTTGTGTTTAAGGCCTTATAATCTTCGTGGAAATACTTCTTTTGGGATAAAATAATTAGTTTCGTGCGGGTTGGGTTGATCTCTTCTGGAGTTATTTCCAACGTTGTGTATTACTGTTGTGATTTATTGATTGACGCATGCGAACAGAATCTGAACAAATAAGCTACAACTCGAATGGCTTTAGGTAAGGATGAGAATCTATTCAGCATATTCTCTTGTGTTGTGCTCACGAAGGTCTTGATTGGTCGGAATTCCATTTGATTTTTTGGTAACTGGCCAGTGTGTCGGGTCGAGTGTTAGCCATTGGGGTCCGTGCCACCAGAGGTCATTATTAACCATTTCCAGAGGTGTGCTTCCGCGAGTAGCTAGATCTGTTCCGCGAGTATCGAGTAGCAATTGTCTTGACTTTGGACGTGAGTCTAATTTTCGGTTCCAACCTTTTCTGCGATTGTGGCAATTCAGTGAGATACAAAGGTTGTCCATGCGCATAGGGTTTGCTATGCAATGAAAGAACAGTTGTATAATTTGTCCAAAGGTGAGTACGGTATTGAGTAATATAATACYTAGTTGAGGGAGGGTCGCAACCACTAGATTCGACAGAAGAACAGCTTCGCAAATTTCTAGCCTTGGTAACGATGTAGGTTTTATTAGAGCCACAGGAGTCTTGGATACCCAAAGGGTTGTGCAGGTATTTGTGTTCGTAGAAACACTGATATATAAGCTTTTTCAGATGCGTCAGAGAATCCATGAAAATTGATGATCGCTGATGTCTAAAAGTTGGTCCATGGATTAATTTCCATGAGATTTAAGATATCGTCCTTTATGAATATTTTCCATCGATGGAGAGTTAAGTGTTTTAGACATTCATCCCAATCGGATTTATCAAGCCATGACTACAACGGGGCTGTGCCAACCACAACGTTTTATCCTGAAAAGGGTTGATGAGAAAAAATAACGCATATTTTTTTGCATTCCATTTGACTCCTAGTGTTTGTGTGTTATTGGATTCTGGTAAACTGAGTGAGTTAGTATTCAATAGGTGAGGTATTCTTGTGGATTCCAGATAAAACTTTTGGGTCATTTGAGGTCCATTTGCGTAGAGCGAATCCTGCGAAATTCAAAGAATAAGTGAGTTCATTTCGCGCCACTATCGCTTTTGGTACGTCATGTGCTCCTGCAAGTACATCATCAACATACATTCCGTTTTGAAGTATCTTCGCTGCCAGTGGGTGGGTTCCTTGTACATCATACGCTAATTTGAGGAGGGTACGGATRGCTAAATGTGGAGCACAGTTAATACCACACGTAACAGTTTGTAATTCAAAATYTTCTATAGGGTCGTTAGGGGATTTCCTAAATAAKATTCTTTGAAACGGATTGTGCTTGCTTACCACGAGTTTTTGGCGATACCTTTTTTTGAATATCTGCGTTGAATACGATTCGAAACATTTGCCGTTTTATATTATTTACTAGGACTACGAGGTCCGCTTGCATAATAGGTCCAGTATGTAGTACATCATTGAGGCTGCTCGAGGTGGGGCATGATGCGTTGAATACCACTCGGAGTTGAGTCGTTATGCGATCCGGTTTAATAACTGCCTAATGTGGGAGATAATACGTTTTCGTATTATCCGCGGGGTCGTATTCTATTTGGGTCACATGACCGAGTTCCAAATACTCGTTGATGACCCTGTCGTATTTCATTTTTATTTCAGGTTTTCTCGACAATGATTTTTCATTTCTAAGAAGTTGAGCTAGAGCTACGGGCCTTGGGCTGCTAAATTCTATGTTTTCTGGGGTTTTAAAGGGTGATGTGACCACATAGCGCCCATTTGAGTTTCTGTGGGTTGTGTTTTTATAAATTTGCTCACAAACTAGGTCTAAAGTTGAGTCTTTCTTAGAACTTCTTCAACTTCCCAAAATTGGGTAAGTAATTTGATTGGTGTCATTTTATTAAAAAATTACATTATTGCGGGTGATAAAGATTTTTCTGGTGGGGGTCCGGATAGAATYCAACCCTTGGGCTAGAAGGGTTCCGAATACATTTTTCCGTACATCACTGAGAATTATTTGTGGATGTAGGTCACTTCCGATCAATATGTGGACAAGTCTGGGTTTATAAAAGTGAGGGTCAGCTAAACTAAAACCGAAATCTGTAATAGTAATGATAGTATTATATAAGTGAGTGAGAGGGTAAATTATCGGTTAAAGTTTTTTAGATAAACGCGTGTGTTGTTATCTTAAACTCCTTCCTTGTCGGGGAGCTAAGGGTGAGTTCACAAATTTTGGTGGGTGTTCCCGAAACGGTGTTGTTTAATCTAGTCACTTGTGCATGCTTCTTGAACGCGGGTAACTCCAATTTTTTCTTGAATTTCTATGAAAAAAAGTAGCGGAGTCAAGTGGTGCGCGAACTGTGAATATTTGCCCTTTGTATAAAACTTGGATTATATTAGTACCTAACAAAATCTGTTTCCCACTGAAGTTTTTTGGGTCTTGGGTTTTATTTTTAGTGGACTGTAAGAGGTTGTGTAGGCTTGCAGATTTGTATTGGTATTGGGGGTTTGGGAGGTACTACTGGGGTTTGGGTCAAGAGGCGGTTTGGAGTAATTTTCCTCAATATATTCGAATAAATCGGAAATACAAAGTTTGAACTCTTCCATTATTATCAAAAATTCACTTAACCGGTTCGTAGCAATTAATTAAATTGAAATGATACAAATAATAAATTTAGAATACGTGAATAAGAAACCAATCTATTTTTTTCTTTTTCTTGTCATAAGCTTTCATAACTTGTGTATTGGACTAGAGGCATTGTCAGTTAAAATGTTTTTTTCATTCACAATAGCAATGATTTTTCCCAAAAAAAAGTAGTTGACAATAGCGAGAACCTTYGTTATGACAGATAAAAGTGTAAACAAATGAAAAATATAGAAGTGCATGAAATAGAAAATTTTATAAAAGATGCGGTAAGTAGGGATTTTAAATTAAAATTAAGACATAATTAAACCTGGTACTGTGTACAAATTGAATGATGAAGATGATAAAAAAATATTTAACATCTTGGCTGATTTCGCTGCTGAATCAAGTTCGTCTTCGGAGGTTTCATAACAGGAGCAGATTTAGCATCCAAAATGCTCTAATTTTGTGGATACCATTGATCATTTTGAAAATGAGGATTTCAAATCTCACTTTTCACCGCACCACTTAAGACTACTTAATAGGTACGCTTTGTTTTTGTTATGGGACTTTTCTGTATGAGTATTTTTTGCAGGAAGATATGAAGAAAGTGAACGAACTCGTTTTGCTACGAAGTCCGGAAAAGCCAAAATTCCTGCTAAAACAATGATGTACATGTATGAATGGAGGATGGAGTCATGTGTAGAAGTTCACGCAAGTGAGGAAAGTTCTCTGATCAACATTCACTTGGGAGTGGCCAGAAACGTCTCTTTTACATATGACTCAAGCAGCTTACGACTTCCGGTCTTTGACCAAGTATCCTCTTCGTAGATTAAAAACATCCGTTTGAAGGCGAGCTGAAGTGAGAAGGCGAAATATCCCCTATATAGGGTTGTGCGCTGGGTTTGGGACCCGCCACGTAAAAAAAACCACCCCCAATGAAAGGAAACAACAAGCCTCGGATGAGTGACCCCTCTATTGATGACGACCATGACAAACGAATTAAGGACTATGATTTGAAGGCATGCTCATGGAATGTCCGATCCCTTAATTGGGAAGGTGCCGCTGCCCAGCTGGTTGATGTCCTCGTGAAAATAAAGGCTGACATCACCACCGTCCAAGGAATACGATGGACGGGGCACGGACAGAGACGCGTAGGTTTTCGTGGCATTTACTACAGTGCCCATTATAAAAGAGCGCAAGTTTGGTGTGGGATTCGTCTTGGGAGAGAGACTGCGCCGCCGAGTAYTATCGTTCACTCCGGTGAATGAACGTCTAGCCAAAATCTGCATCAAAGCGAGGTTCTTCAACATATCGCTGATTTGCGCCCACGCCCCGTAGGAACAGAAGGACGATGTAACCAAAGATGTCTTTTGTGAGTGCTTGGAGCGCACTTATGAGAGCTGCCCCTGACTTTAACGCCAGAGTGGGCAAATAAGGTATCATTGGCACTACGGTCGGTAAATTCAGCCTCCACGAGGAAACATCCCCAAATGGCTTGAGGCTGATCAACTTCGCCAGGGCCTGAAATATGGTTATCTGTAGTACTAGATTCCAGCATAAGAAGATATATCAAGCTACCTGGCTGTCTCCGGATCGAAAAACCATCAACCAGATCGATCATGTGTGATAGACGGAAGACACGTCTCCAGTGTTTTAAATGTGCGTGCGCTCCGAGGTCCTAATATAGACTCAGACCACTATCTTGTTGCAGTCAAGATTCGCAGAAGGAAGGTTCGACGTCGAGAAGCTACAATCACAACAGACAGCCGAATGATTTTCTGCTCGGCTTGCACTCCTGCTCTCTGACAGCACTCGTCAACAACTCGGTTTAAGGGAACTGTGGGACGGCATTTCAAACTCCTTACGTACAGCTGGTACGACGAAGAGAGAAAATAGGCTGCCTACCTCGCAACGTTACGATCGACCACAGCACGTGCGGGATGGGATAGATAGCGGGAGTTGATGAGGGAAGCGGACGCATTTGCAGACAGAAAAAGAAAGGGCCGAAATGCGTAAATACGAAGAGCTTGATAAGCTGGCCGACAGGGGTAATGCTCGAAAATTCTACGAAAAAATTCGGTGGCTTACAGAAKGTTTCGAGACCGGAGCATACTCTTGTAGAACCCCCAAGGGTGAACTAATTGGACCTTATCAGTGTGGCTTTAGACCTGACAAATCAACAACCGACCAGATATTCACAATGCGCCAAATCTTGGAAAAGACGAGTGAAAGGAGAATCGACACACACCACCCCTTCGTCGAAAGCTGCTTTCAACAGCACGAAAAGGAGCTACCTTTATGCCGCGAGGTCTGAACTTGGTATTCCCGCAAAACTAATACGGCTGTGTAAACTGACGTTGAGCAACACCAAAAGCTCCATCAGGATCGGGAAGGACCTCTCTGAGCCATTCGACACTAACGAGGTTTCAGACAAGGCGACTCCCTATCGTGCGACGTCGTCAATCTTCTGCTGGAGAAAACAATTCGGGCTGCAGAACTTAATCGAGCAGGTACAATCTTTTATAGGAGTGTTCAGCTGCTGGCGTATGCTGATGATGTTGATATCATCGATTTCAACACCCGCGCTGTTAGTTCTGCTTTCTACAGACTGGACAAGGAAGGAAAGAAAATGGGCTGGCAGTGAGCGAGGGCAAGACGAAATATCACCTGCAATCAAACAAACAGTCGTCCCACTCGGGACTTGGCTCCCACGTCATTGTTGACAGTATCATTGAAGTTCTAGATAATTTCGTCTATCTTGAAAATAGCGTAATCACCACTAACAATGGCAGCCTGGAAATCCAACGCAGGATAAATCTTGTCAACAGGTGCTAGTTCGGACTGAGTAGGCAATGGAGAAGCAAAGTCCTCTCTCGACAAACAAAAACCGAACTCTATAAGTCATTCATAATTCCCGTCCTGCTATACGGTGCAGAAGCTTGGACGATGGCAACAACTGATGAGTCGATGGTGCGAGTTTTCGAGAGAAAAGTTCTGCCAAAGATTTATGGTCCCCTGCGCGTTGGCCACTACGAATATCGCATTCGATGGAACGATGAGCTGTATGAGATATATGACGACATTGATATAGTTCAGCGAATTAATCGACAACGGCTACGCTGGCTAAGTCATGTTGTCCGAATGGACGAAAACATTCCAGCYCTCTTGTTAACTCGGCTATGATTGCGTAACCGGTGTCTACGCCAGTTAAGAAGAAGAAGAACTAGACTCATCCAATGCCTCTTGAGGATCTGTCCCAATGTTTATGGTATTTTTGTTGGACACTAAACAGCATTTTAGTCATTTACGGTACTGTGCACGGAGAAGTTCTAGTCGGCTTTTCATTGTTTTCGCTGTTTTATACGCCTTCAAATTTTTCCAATTTACCTTTTCTCCATGTCAAAGATTTCGTCGCAATAAATTGAATATCAGATGACTGTTATTGATGTCCACGATTTAGCTATTAGCTTATGACGGTCAAATAAAACACGGCTATTTTAAATAAATTTAGGCTTGAGTGGGCTTACAATTTTTTCCACATATTTGTTTGCTGATAAAGTGGTTRATTGGATGGGTGAATATGATACTCTTGAAGATCCGAGAGGTGGCTGTTGGGTGGGTGAATATATGTGGATATTTTTGATTATCCGATGCGTGGCTGATTGGATTGTTGAATTTGTGTAAGTCCTGGTCCAAATTATGTTTAATTGGGTCGGTTTATTTTATCAGGCACGAAAACTGGCTCGAAATGTCAGGGTGATCGCCGTGTGTTTGCCGCTGTGCCAAATAATCTAAAATTATTAGATGTGGATAAAATTCAGATACATATATATATTTGAGTAGGTGTAATGTATATGATATGGGTGGGTTATAAGATACAATTGAGTATTTTTGTATGGGTTTAAACAATAATACAACTTAAGGGTTATTTGTTAATATAATTATAAATTGGATAAAACCTCACGTGGTTACTTTTTCCCTAGATGATATGCTGATTCGGCTGCTGATATTGCTGCTCCTGGTTTTGGCGCCTGTATGTCCGTCCGCTCTGATAATTCCTTTTATTGTGTCTTTCTGTTTGTTTTGTTCTTCGTTGTTATGTTGGCGCTGTTGGGTGGTTTTTGCGTTGTCCTCTAATTCGTATTTAGACGAGTTAGAAGGACAATACAGGGATGTGTTCATTTGGTATGAGCACCTACAATATTAGTTAGTTCTCTTTTTTGTCTAATAGTAGGTGTTATAGTTTTTAGTTTGTTTAATAATTCTTCTACTTGGTAATTTATGTGTGCTTTTTGATCTGAATTTAACGTATTTAAATTTGCATTCATTAATAATAGCACAGTTGTTATTTCGTTGATACCTAATTTATGAAAAATTAAATTTGATTCTTCTGCAATACCATAATTATTATTGTTGATTTCAATGTAACCATTAGTATCAGTTATTTGATATGTAATTATAATAGCATTTAATTGTGATGATGAGAGTATTATTAACGTACATATAATTATCTGTAATTAGGAATTGTTAATGATATTATTAACTATTAGTGGTTACCAAATTTTTTAGATCTTTTAATATTGCTGTTGCGTCAAGCGACAATATACTTATATATTTAAACCTAAAGCTGAAAGTAATAAGAATGAATTATAAAACTTATAAAATATTGAATTATGTTATTTTGTATACTTACCCTAATACCACTTTGTATTACTAAAATATTACTCACCTTACTTACCTCAACGTAATCTTTTACAATAATTAACGAAAGTTGAGAATTATTATACT
>NW_017537341.1:0-8251 GCF_001853355.1 Bactrocera latifrons
GTTTAACAAGCCGATGGTAAAGAAATTTGAAATAAGAACACAAATCTTAACCTATCAAGAAACAACTGCAAATATAATAACTATAAAAGCAGTTAAAAASTCATAAATCCGTAAAATACAGTTTTTACTATACGCACGTGAAACCAAACATATGTATGTAAATACCAAATGTAATCTTTAAAAYMAAAGGCATTTCTAKGGTTTACAGCATGTATTTTGCACCCACCCYCGGCAACTATACCAGCAGTACGCTGAAATATATGCAACAGCATATWCATACATACGTGTAATACTAGGCAAAACGTTCGCCTAGGGGGCCCAGGATGTTTAAATGAGTTAAGCATCTGTCCCCTCTACCCGGAAAAACTGGCACACACTAATGCAACACTGCTGATGGCAGCATACTCATACATCACCACACAACACAACTCACCACACTTCTACATCAATCAACCCACTTCACAAAAAGGCTGGGAAAAAGGATTGCGGACACATTTTTAGCTTACAAACTGCGCCACGTCGATATCTGGCATTCGATCCTCAACATTTCGCTGCGAAGTAGATAGATCCTGCGCGCTTCGGTCAAGTCGACATTACGTAATACGACGAGAGTGCGTGATAAAATCTTTTGGGTTTACTTCTGTAAACCAATATACTGTAACGACATACTTAATTTACAATAAATTAAATACAGTGTAAATATATCAAATCGAAATACGGAAGTTTTATTTTAATCAGCGGTAAAGTATGTGTGATGTGTGCTTCCCATTACATTGGGTTCATCTTTAAACACCGAGTATGATTACTTCAGAACTCATACTGTTGATTTTATAGCTTTGACTCGTATGTATAAGTATGTACGGCTTATGTTAGTTTAACCGATTTTGTTGTCCTAGTTTCTAAACTAGTATGCCAGCTTGACTTTGAGTCCTAATTTATTCGATGTTATTTGTTGATAATGAGTCCTGATAAGTTAATCTCATTAGCAAAAATGTCTGTATATTCAGATCGAACAAAATGAACACTGTTGCTGTCGTGCCAAAGCATTTTCCAATTCATGTTGTTGAAAACCAACGGTAGGGTATTGCTCAGCTATTATCTCTGGGATCATAACACATGGGCTTTTAAATGGAATTGGAAAAAATAATTAACGGATACGAGCTGATAGGTAAAATAATTTCTTCACTGCAATTTTCTACCGTAATGGAAGTGTGTTTCGTTTCCAACTATCACCAGCATTACTTTTGTCAATATAGCTAGCCGTCAAAGATTTAATCCTGGACCATGCCGACATAGTAATGAAGATCATAAGATTTTATTTTCCGTAAAAACTGCAGCGAACCCGCAATGTCGTCGTCGCCCAAACTTTTGGTCTAAAGATGTATTACAATAAAACCGCCCTAAAAAGTAAAATGAGGCAATACTGAGGCTCTGTTTAACTTTTTCCAGAGCATTTGGGTATTTTTGATTTTCTTTATTCTATCTTCCTCCGAACTTAGTGCCTAATAATGATAGCTATGCTATCATTCCTCGAAAGGCTGCACGCGCTTGCAACACTATAACTTACACAACGTACCCTAGCCGTCTCTTATGACACTGCTGCTTTGTTGTTGCTTGTCTTTTTCTATATACCAGTAGATGTAGTGAGAATAAATAACTGTGAACAGCAAGCTAAATAATAATAAATTGGTGTCGACGCGTTGTCCTTTTTTATTTGCTCAGTTGTTGTTTTTTCCTTGCCTCCATTCATTCTTTGTTGTTTTTTTCATTGGCTGACAGCTAAATGCAACTCTGCAGCTACACTCCTCCCTTCGCCCTTTCGCAGCACGATATTAAATTAATGCACAGAACTCACTTCACACCGACAAACGCCGTCGCCGAATATATGAAACTTCCAGCTAGCGCTTCTCATCCACCTTTTCCGCTTGTTTGTAGCTTTGGTTAGATTCTTGGTCTGAGTTTGGCGAGTGCGCTTGTCGACTTGATTGGAGTTCAAAGTTCCAGGCATTTCTGCGGCGTAAAACTTGGTTCTAAAACATCAAACTTGCTTTGGGGTGCACGAATAACTGTCTAAATGAATTAAAGTTGATTTTCGAGTTCGTTAAAAAAACTACCAGTCAAAGTGGCGTTGCGTGGTGTTAACGGTATAAACAAGTGTCTAAATAAAAACAATAATAAAGAATTGGTACATGTACTTACTTCAATAGCGATTTATTCGGGCGCCTTCTCATATTTTGTGGTTAACTGACAACTACGAGGAGTTCCCAATTTTAAGCCGCATCCGAACAGCTCGTGAACTTCGTTAAAAGAATTTTTTCTCTCTCGAATCTTTGCTAATTCCTACTAATTACTTGGAAAATGAGTCCAATCCAAGAACAGTTGCTCAGATGTGGAATGCATACCTAAGCTCCGACTTCACTACAACTTTGCTCGATAGCTCAGTCCACTAAGTACGATAGTGGCTTTTAAATGAGTTTATGAGCTCTTAAAGAAACCTAAATTCTATTTATTTTCAGTTTCTATTTATTTAAGGAATATACCGATTAAGCTTAGAGAGAATTAGTGAACGAAAATATATGTGTGAATGTCTCAAAATAATTCGCTTTGGTCTGAAACTCTCTTCAACCGAAACAAGTCTTTTCAGCGATTGAGAGAAACTATGGGATGCCCTACTTGTATTGAGGACCAACGAGATAGCAGATGCTGACTAACATTTTATCAAAATATATCTTCAAGTTATCTCTTAAATCTTACCAAAATATATAAATGACTTTAGATGAACAATCGCGCTGCCGATTCAACTCGACTCACGCGCCACTAGCGAGCGATCATCATGATCATGATAAATCAATGACCGACCGCCTGGACCAACACTTACTCCATTGCACCACCCCATCAGACCCATCATACGAATATATGTACATAGCCGCCCCCCAAAGTACAGGCAATCAATTTTCCGAATCTCATTGCACATGGCATATTGCTACATGAAATCTACTTTCGTACTATTTCCCTTACTGGAACTGCCAGATGTTAGTTGGTTGCTTTTTTGCAACTCCGTTTACTTTCGCACTCACTCCATTTCATACTTCGCCTAATTGCTGTTTCTCCTCGCCTTTCAAAGGCAGCTGTCAACAGCTGTGTGCTGCCATGTTTATTTTTTGTACAAAACGCGCTACTTTTTGGGCTTTCAACACAAAGTACTACCTGAAATCGTATTGAAGCAACGCCGCACAACTTACGTCACGTCCACCTCATACTAGTATGAGCTCAGGCCGCATAACTCATGTGTCACGCTGGCCCTTAGACTTGCCTTAGCGTGTTGACAGTCCAATCTTTATTGCACTGCGCATTCAAAATGTTATTTTCAATGCAAGTTCCAAGCTTCTAGCGCGTTGGCCAGTTAAAGTTGCTGTCAGTGGCGTTTTCCGGAATCCGGTTCGGTTTTTAACTTAGTCTTCTCCTATTTTTATTTTTGTGTGTGTCTTTTTATTTAAATTTTTTTTTTGACAATTACTTTGGCGTCTGCTGACCGGTTGGCGGAGCCTGAGGGTCACTTTGCAGTAAAAGTGCGATTATTGCCACTATAACTCAACTTGTTCGGTTAGTGCCAACGTAAACAAGCAGTGTTGACGCTTGAAAGATGTTGAGCGGAGGGATAGAAACGTCAAATATCCGAAAGAATCTATGTGACGATATCATAGTTGAAACATTCATGTAGTCCATTCAAAGTAATATGGGCTTCTAGTCTTAAACTCTTTGAGTCTTTGCTTATATCCATTTGGTCTTAGCTCTAAACGGAGACGGTCACTATCTTCAGAGTTCTAGGATTTCTTTCGAGCTGTAATATTCCTTATTTCTTTGAGAAAGATTCTGAAATGACCTGCTTTCTGTTCGAACTTCTTTGTCTTGTATTTTTTGAATCGTATCTTTAGACTTACGAATATGTATGTAGCCGGTTGATAATGCTGTCAACAGAAATATTTTCACAATATTCTAACTGAAGCTGGGTCGTTTTATCTAAGAGAAAAGGTCTGAAGTTACACTAAAAGAGGCTGGGGAAGGTAGCGCATGGATACGCAACTTTTGACGTACAAAATGGAAATGGAATCTTCAAGCGGCTGCACTATCGCAGCAATTAAAGCAATAATCTCAAATCACATAACCGAAACTCAAAGCATACTTAGTGTATGTTAGGTATGGAATATGGATGTAGCTGCTTTTCGCATTGTAAAAACCCATAACAAGTTCCACGCATTATATGCGACGCCACTGTCACAAGCATCATTTTTCAAACTTAGCTTTGCGAGTGCAAAATACGCAAACTACAAACACGCAAAGTACCTAAATCCAAAGTAAACTAACGAATATCAGCAACTGCATGCAAAGGGGCGGACCATTGATAAAAAGATGGACGAGCCATCGGACAAACCAATAAATTGATTTTAAAAGGAAACTAACGCAAAACTTTCCACAGAAAGTACTCTAATAGTCCAGTACGGACTAGTACTGTAAAGCGAAAGCGTGCAAAAAGCGCCGGCAGCACTTAGGCGCGCAAAGCACAAAAATCAATTTAGATCTGAACTCGAAATAACCTTCGTAGTTACTCTTCCATTTATACAGGCGAATAGTCAAAAAGTCAATCAGTTCGTGAGGTTATCGGTGCTTGAGTGGAGAATTGTAAATTGCTCAAATCAAGGGACGTTTTGGCACGTTCAGCTGTGTGGCATCCCGTTTGACTACTTATCAATTTTGTGAGTGTTCTTTTCCTTGCAATTGGTCAGCTCTTATTCGGTAACGGTGATTGAACTTTGCATCAATACAACAGTGTTAGAAAGCATAGTTGTTGGTTTAGGCGGTGGGACGCAGCTGGGGGTTGTATGCAATTCAATTCAAGCACAAATGAGACTTTCGACAGTAAAAAGTTAAAATTTTATGAATGAGTTGTCTTAGAGAATAGTTGCTATGAAGAAGAAGAGTAGTGGGCACTTTGGCGACTGTCAGAAAATAAGTCTAACTTATACCAACCACGTAACCTAGTTGTTGGATGTTCAAAAAAGTGTTGTAAGTATGTGTTTGTGCTTGTTAAACGCAAAATTATTATAATATATTTTTAAGAAAATTTAGGTATGAAACACAGCATATGAAATATTTGTTTATTTTATTGTAAAAAGAGAATGGCCATGATATATCGTTCACTGAGAATGCTTAATATAGGTTGCAGTCGATGTGCAATGTGATCGAATTGATAAATGCTTGGACTAAATGAGTATATAATAAAAAAAATCATCTGTCGAGGTAGATCCGTGATTGCCCATATTGAAATGGTGACAAGTATTGTTTACGCTGGCAGCTTTGATCCGCACCATGCCTTAGTCGTCTGCTAATCGGAGATATCTCACATACTACTTTAGGAAGAATGGATCATATATGTATAATAGACCTAAATAAATCATCTATTGTAACACGTTGTTCTCATCCTGAAATGGCTTCAAGTACTATTTCACTCTGTCAACGCTAATCCACATTATCTGAGATCCATCTGCCGGCCGAGGAGGTCTCATTGACCTATCCTGGAAAATTTAACCTTATAAATTAGTTTGGAACTAATCACTTATTTAACATTTTTCTTTCCGAATAATTTTTCCTAACCTTGAGTTGTTCCAAGTACTATTTTACGATGGCACCACACATCCACTACTTTTGTGAGCTGCTTGCCGGCTGTGGAGATCTCAGAGAATACATATTCACTAAGACTCTAGGCTATAATGATAGTAATCGTCGTCCGGAATGATGCTTCGATCACTAGAACTAGAACAGAAGATTTGTCCTGATGCACTGGGCGAAAAGTTTTTTTTAGTAGCCGGCAAAAACGAATCCTAGATTAGTACCGAATTAAGTAGAATTTATAAAATTGGAACGATCCAGATTCTTAAGATATCAATCTTGTTATAAACTAATCAAACTATAGAAGCCTGATGCCGATTAGAAATTTTATATCTCATTTATTTCTCCTCTATGTTCAATTACCGTGACCTTATCAGCTTGAAAACGGAATAATTGATGTATGTATGTTTCACTAGCCTTTCGTCTATAGTGGCAGCGATCTCCTACGTGGAAGTGATTGGTCCATAAGGACAAGAGAATACATTCGAACCAAACTTTTCAACGCAAAAATGCGTGTCTTGTAAGAGTCAGCTTTTGGACGTTATTTTTACGATCAGTAACCCTAAATCTAAGCGTACGAAACTTTTATTTCTTCGTTAATTTATTGTCTCTCAGTTTTTTTTTTCATTCAAATGAACTCTGCTCTAATTTGTATGCGAAAACGGCGGACTACTTTTTCTTAAAATCCTCACTTCCTTCCTAAAAGTAGGTAGTCAGGGTTACACGCCTACCACCCATAAAAGAGAACATAAGTTCCTCAGAGAAAAATATGCATGCAGCGGAATGGTCCAGATTTTCAATCACTGAAATCACACCATTTCTGATTATTTACCTCGTGCGTTTTTTTTTTTTCACTTTTTACCGTAATTTTATGAGCTTCTTATAAAACTGAAAATATCGTATTTATAGATTGTTTTTACTTTCTTATTTATTCAGCATCTAAATACTATACGAGAGTAGTCTGAGATGTCCGTGTCAAGGGTTTCGATCTTTTTCTCAAAAAGGTTTTTACAGAATTAGATCGCATACATAGAAAAAAGTAAATAAAGACTGTATACAGTAAAGAGCATGTAAGCTATAGTCATGATTCCATGGAGAAGTCTCTTCGAATACCTTAACTTAAATTATCGGAACATTGAGTTTCGTCATAACAGTACTTTCCACGAATAGCTGAATTCACTAGTAATCACGACGAATCCACTTTACCAATTTTGAAAGTGAGATCTTAAGGGCAGGTACCCTGTTTTGATCCCTACAATATGAATAAGGATGAGAAAAAAATTAACATAAAAAAATAAATAGTATTTAGGGTCTTTGCAAGACTGAGGCTGAAACGTCTCAATAGTCCTACCTTTGGCGAACCAGAAAGTATAGTAGAAAGTGACATTACCTATCTCAACAAATCTATTATAGGCTCAAATCGTTTTGTCGTTCTTATGATCTGTTATAAAAAGTAGTAATGTGACACCTAAACATTGGCCCGGCGTTCTAAGTAGTCCAAGTGAGATTCCTGTTAGGATCAACTTCTGAAATAAACGTAACCTAAACTGGAGATAATATACACTAAGTTTCATCTACGACATTTTTCGTCAACAATTTAGCCTCGAATTACGAAATTCCAGTGACTTCTCAAGCGCTTACGCATAGATAATTCTACAGGATGCTTCGGTACTATGCTTATTTGTTTTGCCTTATTGTCAATCGCTTCCATTTCCTTTCTTTCACTTGCCGTTATTTGCTCACTTATCTTAAACTCTGTTCTTCTCAGCTATCTTTTTCTTCCGTCACTCTATTTATTTTAGGCCTGATCCTACGACGTTGGCTAAACCTCTTTTATTATACTCTCGCAACAAAGTTGCTAAAGAGAGTATTATATTTTTCTTCACATAACGGTTGTTCGTATGTCCTAAAACTAAAAGAAGTAGATATAAGGTTATATATAAAAAAGTGATCAGGGTTACGAGTAGAGTTGAAATCTGGATGTCTGTCTGTCCGTCCGTCCGTCTGTCCGCCCGTCTGTCCTTCCGTCCGTGCAAACTGTAACTTGAGTAAAAATTGAGATATCATGATGAAACTTGGTACACGTATTTCCTGGCTCCATAAGAAGGTCAGGTTCGAAAGTGGACAAAATCGGTCCACTACCACGCCCACAAAATGGCGAAAACCGAAAGCTTATAAAGTGTCATAACTAAGCCATAAATAAAGATATTAAAGTGAAATTTGGCACAAAGGATCGCATTAGGGAGGGGCATATTTGGACGTATTTTTTTGTAAAAGTGGGAGTGGCCCGCCCCCTACTAAGTTTTTTGTACATATCTCGGAAACTACTATAACTATGTCAACCAAATCGGATATTAACCACGCCCACCTCCCATACAAAGGTTATGTTGAAAATCACTACAAGTGCGTTAAAAGACTAACAAAAAACGTCAGAAACACTAAATTTCACGGAAGAAATATCAGAATGAAGCTGCACCCAGACTTTCTTTAAAAATTGAAAATGGGCGTGGCGTCGCCCACTTATGGACCAAAAACCATATCTCAGGAAGTACTCAACCGATTTCAATGAAATTCGGTACATAAT
>NW_017537341.1:9621-15585 GCF_001853355.1 Bactrocera latifrons
CCCGGTTGTATAAATTATCTCTAAGTTCCGTATATATTCCTACTCGTTTCGATTTTATATGCTGTCTAAACAAGTCCGTCATATAATTGGTCTTTATGGCATTTGAGCTTATAAATATTTTTATATTTCCATTTATTATTTTTGTATCCTCCGTTTTGTTATCTGTGATTATAATTTGAGTTGCAAATCTATTAACTACTGCATTCAGGGAGATAAAATTTTGATTATTTTCACTTTCTTGAGAGTGAATTGGCTCTGGGTTCATATTCTCAATAGTTAATATATTGCCTGATTTACTATTTATTCGACTCATGAAATCAGTGACTTTATTTCCCTTACCTTTAATGTATTTAATATGTATGTTATATTCGCAAAGTTTTAACAGCCACCTTGAAGTCTTGGCTCCGTCTTTTCCTTTCGTTTTTGTATGCAACCAAACAAGTGGTTGATGGTCTGTTAGGAGTTCAAATGGTTTACCATATAAATAGGGTCAAAAATAGTTGGCCGACTAGACGATTGCAAGCAATTCTTTTTCTATTGCAGCATAATGTTTTTCGTGATCATTTAAGGTTGTGCTTGCATAAGCGATGGGATGATCTCCTTGTGAAAGGACCGCTCCTATTGCATTATCGCTAGCATCTGTTGTTAGTTTAAAATTTTTTGACCAGTGTGGGTATTTCAATATCGGAAATTTAGTGAGCATTCTTTTCAGTTTTTCAAACGCATCGATATATTGTGTATCTTTTATGTTAACTTTTGTGTTTTTCTTTAGGTATTTTGTAAGACCATAAGCTATTTTGGCGTAGTCTTTTATAAACTTCCTATAATAGCCTGTAATACCCAAAAATAATTTTATTTGTTTCTGAGTGTGAGGAATATTTAGTTTTTGAATAGCTTCCACTTTGGTTGAATTAGGTTTGATGCCCTCTGAAGCCAAAGTATGACCAAGATACCGGGTTTCTTTACAGAAAAAATTGCATTTGTCTACTTGGATTTTCAGATTATGTTCTCTTAATTATAAATATATTTGTTTTATGCTGTTCATGTGCTCTTCTATAGAAGTGCTAAAAATGAGTATATTATCAACATATACGACGCATATTTTGTTGATGTATTGCCTAAGTACCGCGTTAATCAAGCGTTGAAAGGTGGAAAGGGAATTTTTCAGTCCAAATGGCATACGGAAGAATTCGTAATGCCGGGTAGGAGTAGAGAATGCAGTTTTCTGTTGATCGTTTTCTTCCATTAAAATTTGGGGAAATTATTTCGCCAAGTCAATTGTTGAAAAGTAATTCGCTTTCCATAATTTGTCTAATATATTTTCTATATTAGGAGTAGGGAATTTATCATCAATTGTGCTGTGGTTTTGGTATTGTTGGAGGTGGAGTTGTTGTTGTTGCTGTTGACATAACTCGCTCTCTCACACAACCTCTGACCTCTGACACGCGCGCTCTCTGTAAAACTCGTCTCACTACTTCCCAGAAATTCTTTTTTGCTCTCTGAACCTCCCTCGTAGTCTGTGCTGTGTCTAATTTAATACACTCGCATGCATGTGTTCGTCGTGATAGCATTGTTATAAATGATGCCAAGCGGCTTTCCTTTTGTTGTAATGAAAATTACGTCCATGGAAGGACGTTTCATGTTCCGAAATATAAAATAGTTAATTTCCATACGCTGCTGATTTGTTAGTTAAAACTGGGTGCGTTTTCTCGACGTGCTTTCCTCTTTTATTGGTAGTCCACCTCAATCGCCGGAAGTTGGTTTATAAGGAGTTTGCGCGTACCCCCTTCCTATCGTTTGGTGCGCTAATCTGCTAGCTAAGTTTCTCGTTTAATGTCAGAGTGCACTAAGCATTTTGGTAACTGTCATGAACTTTAATAGCTCCCACGTGATTTCGTTTCGTTCAAATTATTCGCTCAAATAATGTGAGAATGTTTATTTTTTGATTGATTCTAGAATTCGGTTGATCAAATTTTTAACTATTTGAATTATTTAATATCTAGCCTAATATACAGCCTCGGAGGAAAGACCCCAAATTTGTTGACGACTACAGCAAACGTAGTAAAAACTATGATCTAAGGCATGCACTTGGAACGTCCGGTCTCTTAATTGGGAAGGTTCCGATGTTCACGTAAAAGTAAAGGCTGATATCATCGTCTTAAAAATGTGCTAGACGGGACAAGGACAATGACGTGTAGGTCCTTGTGACAATTACAGCGAACTTATAAAAGAGCAGGTGGTGGGAGAGAGGTTCCGTCGCCTAGCCCAGGAATTCACTCCGGTGGATAAGTGTCTAGCCACAATTCGCATCAGAGCAAAATTTTTCAACATAACTCTGATTCGCGCCCACGCCCCCACAAAAAGAGCAAAACGATATGTCCAAAGATGTCTTCTATGAGCGCTTGGAGCTTGCTTATGACAACTGTGCTGTAGGTTGATCGACTTCGCAGGGCCCGTAATAGTATGGGATTTCAGCATAAGAAAATCATTAAGCTCCTGGGCTGTCTCTGAATAGAAAACTTGGAAACCAGATCGATTATATTGTGATAGATGGACGACATGTATCCAGTGTCCTTTACGGGCGTTTGTGGAACTGTGGAATGGCATTTCAAGATATTTTCGTCCAGCTGGAAGCGAAATCATTGGATTTCGTAAAGGTGGAAAAAACAGCTGGTATGATGAGAGCCTTCGTTTCTCAATAGAAAGAAAACAGGTTAGTTATCTCACGATCGACTACAACACGAGCGGGGTGGAAGGGAAGCGAGACGCAGATAAAAAAGAAAGAGACGTGAGTATAAAGAGCTTGAGAAGTTAGCCGACAGGAGTACTGCTCGAAAATACTACGAAAATATGAGGCGACTTACGGGAAATTTCAAGATCGGGGCATACTCTTGTAGGACCCAAAGTGGTGATCTAATGGCTGAAGAAGTTATGAAGGTCAAGTCTACGGAACGTTAGTTTAACATGTGGAGATGGCGAACCCGATTTCATAATCGATGATGTTGGAATAGATGTTCCTTTTCCGAGTATGAAGAAACGCGCTTACCCACCTAAAGCGGCAGAGGCCGATGGATTACCGACCGAGCGATTCAAAGAAAGGCGAAGAACTTACAAGTTGCAGGCATCACCTACTTAGCAAGACATGGTCGGACGAAAGCATGTCCGATGATTGAAACCTAAATGCGGTCTGCCCAATCTACAAAAAGCTGGACCCCACAATCTGCGCCAATTACCGTGGGATAAGCCTCCTTAATATCGCATACAAGGTTTTATCGAGCGTAGTGTGTGAAAGACTGAAGCCCACCGCCAACAAACTGATTGGACTTTATTAGCGTGATGTTAGGTTTGAAAAATTTAGTATGTATCAGATTGTTCCCATGCACAAAATCTTGGAACAGGCGGCTGCCGAAGCGTTGGAATGCCGACGCTGGTTAGGCAGCTATTGACAAGAAAGGCAGTGTTAGGCAGGGAGTTGTCGTGGTGCAACGTCCAATCGGCTGCAATGTCTTCTTGGACAGAATTGACCCTTAGTTTGAGTCTCTAGAGGACTTCCACGTAAAACTTGGCGTTGACGGTTATCCAGGAGGAACAAATTCATGGTGGACGTTGCCTTTGATATCAAAAAAGACAAAGAGCATCGTTATCACTTTGAATTTGCTCAATATAATCAGCGACCGGCCCTCCAGAAAGGTCAGCTGGTATGGAAATACACCACTTCTTGCTAAAGGAACATCTAGGTAAGCCTGCTTGATCATATCAAACGTCTCTGTCGCAGATTTACCGAATGCCGTAGGTAAATTCGTCTACCTTGGAACCAGAGTAAACATCACCAACAATGTCAGCCTCGAAATTCAATGCAGGATATCTCTTGCCAACAGGTGCTACTTCGGACTGAATGGGCAAATGACAATTAAAGTCCTCTCTCAACGAATAAAGACTAAACTCTATAAGTCAATCATTATAGATGTCATACTATATGGTGCATAGGCGTGGAGGATGATAACATATAAAGTGTGGACGTTACGTGTTTTCGAGAGAAAGGTTCAGCGGAAGATATATGGTCCTTTGCGCGTTGGCCACGGTGAATATCACATTCGATGGAACGATGAGCTGTACAACGACATTGACATAGTTCAGTGAATTAAGAGGCAGCGGCTCAGAAGAAACGCCTCTGTGCACGGTGGCTTGCAATGGAAGTAACGGCGCAAAGACGGCGTGAAATAACACTGTGTTGTTGTTAAACAAAATTTAGTCCTGATAAAACGTTGAAAAAAAAGCAAATGACGTCTATGCCGACAAACATACAAACATACTAGCTCCCATATATATATTGACGTTGAATTGTGCGCATCGTCGCTAAGTTGACAAAACTTGTTTTAATCGACAACCTTACGGCAATGTGGGCTATGTTTTCAAGTTTGTAAATTTTGCAGTTCTTTGTATTAAAAAACTATTTATGCCATTTTTCATAGCCTCGAATTTAGACAAAACAAGTAAGGAAGGGCTAAGTTCGGGTGTCTCCGAACATTTTAATGTCGCATGATAAAGTGATAATCGAGATTTCAGGCGTGGTTGTCAACCGATTTCACCCATATTTGATACATGTCATCAGGGCGTTAAGAAAATATTACACACCGAATTTAATTGAAACCGGTTGAGTACTTCCTGAGATATGGTTTTTGGCCCATAAGTGGGTGACGCCACGCCCATTTTCAATTTAAAAAAAATCCTGGATGCAGCTTTCTTCTGACATTTCTTCCGTAAAATTTAGTGTTTCTGACGTTTTTTGTTAGTCGGTTAACGCACTTTTACTGATTTTCAACATAACCTTTGTATGGGAGGTGGGCGTGGTTATTATCCGATTTCCTCCATTTTTGAAGTGTATATGGAAATGCCTAAAAAAACGACTCTATGCAGTTTGGTTGACGTAGCTATAGTAGTTTTCGAGATATGTACAAAAAAGTTAGTAGGGTAGTAGTTACGTCCAAATATGCCCCTCCCTAATGTGATCCTTTGTGCCAAATTTAATTTTAAGATCTTTATTTATGGCTTAGTTATGACACTTTATAGGTTTTCGGTTTCCGCCATTTTGTGGGCGTGGCAGTGGGCCGATTTTGCTCATCTTCGAACTTAACCTTCTTATGGAGCCAAGAAACACGTGTACCAAGTGTCATCACTATGACGTGTGATCTCTATTTCTTTTACATATACTCATACACTTGTTCATTTGCGTCTATGTATTCATTTTCATTCATTTTCTGTATTTGTTAATTTTGGGTTCAAGCTTGTATTCAATGCTAATGTAAAGTCAATTGACAAGAAGTAATAAAACCGAAAGGTCTATTTGACAAGAAGCTGAGTGTCAATATCAGAAGTGGGATGAACAAACTGTATCCATACAAGATGGACTACAATTTACTTAACACCGCGCAGTTGAAACAAGCACTGCATCAACTGAATCTTAAGACGTGTGGCAACAAAGGGGAGTTAGTGGCCAGACTCCATGAACTGAGCGGGCATACGGTTAGACCAGTCATAGAGTCCTTGATTCCAGTGGATACAGCAGGTGTATCCAGGAGAGATGATGGTCAGGAGGAGCCGTCGAGGGGCGACGATAGAGTCATTACGCAATTGGAAGTGCAGGTCAGTAGCCTGTGTAGTGTTGTGGAGTCACTGGCCGCACAGTTGCACGCTCTTCGTCCAACGATACCGAATGTTCCAGACGCCGTCACATCTTTACTCGCTAGCAACGTACCGTTATGCGAGGCGCACATTTCACCATGTACATCGTACGCGCTGCCGCCGCAGCCACATATGCGGTCAGCGCCGCCGCCGATATTCTCTTTGTCACCAGGGCAACCGAGTACTCCACTAACACAACAGTATTCACAGCAACAGTTTGGTATGCCCGTACAAACAACTTCAACGTTCGCTGCGCAGTCGTATGCAACAACACAATCAGGT